>NW_026521330.1:0-229985 GCF_021234435.1 Artibeus jamaicensis | reverse complement strand
CAGCATTTTCTTTGGCTTATGTCCTTGCATTTCCCTAAAAAAAAATAGCAGAGAGACCCAAGTTTCCTACTCTCCCTAGGATCCAGGGACCACTCCTCAGCCCACATCTGGAGCCAGCGATGGTCAGCAAGCTTAAACATCTGGGCTGAACAACTTCTGCAGCCCAGCTTGCCAGAGGCAGCACAGTGCTCCCAAGTAGTGCCAGTTACAATGGCTGGACCCCACTGTTTGATACCACTGTCTGGCCTAAGTATGGGTAAACCCATGCTGTCCTCTATTGGCCCACCCTTCTTCCTGTTAATCTGCCTTTCTCCTGTGTCTTCACTCTAACTCAGCTGTGGAGGGAAGAACTGACATGCATCGTGATGTGTTGAGCCAGCTCCTAACATGCTGCATCCCAGGACAGAGTGCAGGTGCTGACTCCTGAAATCTTGTTTTGAGTGTAAGGGATGAGAATCCAGGAGGGAAGTAAGGTCCGAGCAAGGGAGAAGTGTGGCACTTACCTTTGCCCCCTCCTTCTTCTTATCTAAAAGGAGGCAGAGAATGTCTCCTTCACAGTGCGATTGGTAACATGCAACAGGCTAATATTTGTGGAACACCCAGCAGAATCCTCAGCATAAAAGAAATGCATCCTTTTCCCTGTTTCTCAGCTCTTTGAAAATGGTGACTCATGTTAAAAGAATAGATAAAGAAGTAAGAGCAAAATATAATTTGTTTATTAGAATCCAAAACTCACATATTAAAAGTTACAGAAATCTCTCATATACTCAGACTTTCCTGCAATTTCTTAATGAAATATCAGTTTTTGCTATGTTTTGTTTTATTCTTTCATTTTTTCAGTCAGAGCCACTTCTCAGACCACTCAGAAGGATCATCTCTGTAATTCACCTGCACCACATACCTTTGCAGAAGCTTGGGCAGATTTGTTGTTTGTTTGTTGTTTCAGTATTTTTGAACTGACATTGTACGTGTTTTACTGATGTTGGGGAACCATTTTTTCCTGAAGTTTTTTTTTTTTTTTTGTATTTTTGGATTGACATGGAAAGAGTGAATGCCATTCCCTAATTTTTCTAATGGGCCCTTGTAAATGTTCTAAATTCAGGAAAACCTTTGGCTCATATTCTGTGTGAGAGAAATTATCCCACCACATTTCCCTCTTCTTCTCCCTTTTTAGGGTTTTAACATTAACACAGGGCATACACATATTTTAGAGAAAATAGTAATTTTTAAGGTATAGTTAAAAAGCTATTTTCTAATTTAAAAATCGCCTGTTGGCTTATGTGTCCATCCATTTACCTTTGTACCTTTAAAAATACTTCCATAATGCCTGGCTGGTGTAGCTCAGTGGATTGAGCGCGGGCCTGCGAACCAGACAATCACGGTTCGATTCCCAGTCAGGGCACTCCTGGGTTGCAGGCCAGTTCCCTGCAGGGGGGACACAAAAAGCAACCATACATTGATGTTTCTCTCCCTCTCTCCTTCCCTTTCCCTCTAAAAAAGATAAGTAAATAAAATCTTTAAAAAAATTTTTTTAAATTACTTCCATAATGGTTTTTGTTACATTTAGAGCCAATATTGCCTGTTTAAAAATTGTTTGTATATTGTGGTTGGGGGTGCAGAGCAACATTTGTGGATTTCTGGGGCTGGAAATGTCCTGATACTATGGAGATGAGAAGACTAATGGCCAGAGTCAAAATGTTTTGCCCAAATGAGTAGAATAGTCAATCAGTAGAAGAAATACTCAGCAATGAAGCTTTTTGAGGGACTGGGAGGAAGAATAGGAGGGTATAAGAGAAAAGTTCCCTTTGCCTCCCAGATTTCTTGGGAGAAAGAAAGATACAAGTTGGTAATAAATGAGAAAATTAGGGTGCAAGTAGATCCAGGGGGAAGCAGAGAGTACATGATCACATGATACTACAAGTGCGGGGGAAGAGAGAACTCAAAAGACACTATAATTACCATGGTAAAGAAATCACCGTTACACTGTGCCGACCACGTAGGTCCAGAACTTGTGTTAAAGGAAAGTAAGTGCTGCTTCCATATCATTCTTACTCCCCTGGGTCCAAAAGAAGTGATTTGTGGCCCCTGGAGCTGGTGTCCTTTGGAATTTCATTGAGGTCCCTACAGGTGTTCATCAGACTTGGTTCTGAGCGGGGGTCTGCAACGTTCCATCAAGCTATTTCCCTCTTAATGCTTCCTTCCTTTCACCATATTCTTGCTCTAAGCATTTTATGTGGTCATCATGCTAATGGGCAGTTGTGCACCTACATCCAGCTCTGTCATCTGAACTCTGGGAAAGGCACCTCTCCCTAGTAACTGAGTCATCTTTATTCTAAACAGCGTAGTTCTCTCTAACCAAAAGGTGCAGAATGAAATGAAATAACACAAAGATTCTGATACTTCCGCCTCTCACATAAAACATTTCATATCATTAAACTTTGCTTTTCACAGAAATAGATTTATTAAGCTCAGATGCACATAGTTTTTCAGACTGAATGTTGTCATCTTCAGAGGTGACGCTCCAGAGCACAGAGTTGGCTCTACCCATAGTCCTTCCTGCATTTCCCCGTAGGGGACTGCTTACCCAAGGTGAGTATTCCATCTTGTTAGAGGTGCCCTCTTGTAGCAGCACATATTATGGGATTGTTAGCATATACACACAGCAATAAGGGCAATGAATATTCCAGAGGAATTTAAGAGGAGGTTAGAGAGAAGGATTCTTCACAGAACAGAAACCGGGTGTTGGGTAGTGCTGGGAGCTGGCTGTAGGAGTCCATGGTTGTCTGCCCCTCTGCTTCCCACTATATGACTCTTGTCTCAGGGCCCGTGCTCTCTGTGACGTTCTGCCTATGCTCCGAGTTCTAGACAGTGTCCCATCTTAAGGACAGAATCTGATTTATACATATTCTTGATATCAGAAATCTAAGACATGAGATATTGAGTACTTACATTACCATCCCCCCAAATCTCACAGAGAACAAATCCTCCACCTTCAAAACTCTCTCTGGTATCCCTCACACGGCTCTCTGTGTCCACTTCACTCTCTGCAGGGCACCCTTGACCTCTGCATTCCTCAGGCTGTAGATCAGTGGGTTCAGCATGGGGTTGAAAAGGCTGTAAAACAGAGAAAGGACCTTCTGCTGCTCCTCAGGCTGGCTGGATTTGGGAGCCATGTACATGACGATGGCGCTGCTGAAGAAGAGCCCGACCACACAGAGGTGGGAGGAGCAGGTGGAGAAGGCCTTCCCGCGGCCCTCCCCAGACTGGATCCTCAGGATGGCAAAGGGGATGCACGTGGAGGACACCACACCAAGCACAGGGGCCCCACTAAGACAAACACAGAAGCAACAAAGATGACAAGCTGGTTGAGCCCAGTGTCAGCACAGGCCAGCTTGAGGACAGACAGGATCTCACAGAAGAAGTGGTTGACTTCACGAGGCCCACAGAAGGGCAGCCTCAGGATGAGAACCACATGGACCAGAGCCAGGAGGGAGCCACATGCCCAGGACGTGACAGCCAGGACCGTGCAGACTCTCCAGCTTATGATGACAGAGTAATGGAGGGGTGGCAGATGGCCACGTACCGATCATAGGACATCATTACCAAGATGAGACATTCCGTGTGAGCAAAAGCCATGTGTAAAAAGGTCTGTATTATACATGGGACAAAGGACATAGTTTTTTCCTTGTTCAGAAAGTTTTCCAGCATCTTTGGGACATTGTTGGAAGCATACGAAATATCAACAATGGCCTGATGGGAGAGGAAGAAGTACATGGGGGTGTGCAGTCGGGAGTCCAGCCAGATGAGCCCCAGGATGACCCCGTTGCCCAGCAGGGTGATGGTGTAGAACAGGGCGAAGAAGCCAAAGAGGAGCATCTGCATCCTTGGGCTGAGCGGGAATCCCAGCAGAATGAATTCTGTGACCCATGTCTGATTTTTCATCACCTGGCAACAGTGGCTGGGTGGGTCACTGCAGTGTGCTGTGTGCTAAGGAGCAAATGCAGATCTGGATCAGCTATGAAGCCCAAAGAGGTTTATGGTGTACAACTGTGGGCTGGCTCAGCTAGCAAACTCTTTCAGAGTCATCGTGTCAGTTCCTTTCATCCACACTTAAGCAGAAATTCTACAGCATTTGATGAACTTTGACTACAAGATCCGCATTTTCACCACCACAATGGCATCCCCAGAGTGAACTGTTTTCCAGACTGACTTGTCCTCTCATTTTGGGGAATGGCCCACAGCTGTATTCTCACATAGCTTTACTTGCTCATTTATGTCATTTTAAAATTTTGTTCCTATGTCTCTTTCTCACTTGATTTGCTCCTATTATAGAACATGTGCAGAGTACTTTGCACTTTGCAGGTGCTCAATAAATGAGCACAGAGTAAATATATGAATTAATGAATTAGGGAATGAGATTTACAAATGCAGTGACAAAGAGGCCCATTTTCCTCCGTGTCCACTAGGTTTAGGGCTTTAGTGGATGTTGGCAGTAAGTTTTTTACTCACTGATACTATGCAGGAGAATCTGGCTCACTCCCTCCTAGGCATGAGGAGAGCGACATCACTAATCTGGTCGGCATTCAGAGAAGGAATTTATGGTACAGAGACAGGACAAGCAGTTATCTAGGTAAGGAGTTAACAATATCATATTACCCCAACCTCTTACGGGGCTTCTCCCTGGTTCTGAGTAGATGCTGTTTCTGGGATCTGCCACATTTGAATAGTGTCCAATACATTTATTGGATGGATGGATGGATGGATGGATGGATGGATGGATGGACAGACGGAAGCTATTATATTAGGAGTAACATCCTAAGTGTATATCTTGGAATTTAATCAAGTTCTTTGACTCTTCTTTCATTTACTCTGGCTGCCATTCCATCAACCATATAGCCACAGGGGAACCAAAAGGGAAAACCTAAAATGTCCCATAGAGATATACACCTACTACATGACAATTCATGAGAAACAAGATCATTCTCAATGAAGAGCTCAGATCTGCACATTCCAACCCAGCCTTAAGCCCAGAAAACTGCCTACCTGTAACTTGACCCTGTACTTCCTGTTCGGTATGCTGATTTCTGGATCCCTTCCTTCCTTCCTCCAGACCCCAGCTTCCCCAAATTACCCCACTTTGCCAAAGGCCCTTTACTCGCTGTGGCACCAGCCTGGTCTCATCTCAGAGATGTTAGATTTAGAGGGAATTGCATGGAAGTGAGGAGAGAATTTGCAGGTTGGAGCTGAGGCTCTCACTCCCTCCAACAGTCTTGGAAAGAGGGACTTTGCAGGTGCCAGAGTCGCCCCTGTTCTCTTGACACAGGGACTGGGGCCTGCTCACTGACAGCACCAGCTATAAAGGTTTTAGGTGGGGCCATTTCCACTGAAACCCTCCTTGATTGTTCCTGAGGGTCCCTGAGGGAGATGGGGCAAGGACACAAAAAACACAGGCATCATCTCTACCTGGAGAATTAGAAGATGTTTGTTTTTCTGTCTCCATTTCTCTCGGCTCTGTGGACAGATGTTCAGAAGAAAAGGAGCTGGTGTTATTGACTTAATACCCAACTGGATCCATGCACATGAAGCTCATATAGTAAGAAGGACGAACATACTCATGGGACCACATTGCAAATTGCAACCCCTAAGCATTTGGAGGGTGATGGGCTCCTGGATCTCAGCCTTGCCCCAGATAGAATTAGTGGAGCTTGGAGGAAGCAGAGCATCATCCTTGTGAAATAATGACTTAAAAACTGGCTTTGAACTCTTCCTCATTTTCTCCTAGATAACTCTCAGTTGGGTATTGGTAGATAAGGAAAACATTTCTATCAACCTTCCCACGCTTGGTGAGAAAGATGCTGAGACCTTTTTACATAGTACCTGAGGTTTCTATATAGAGTATTGGAACTAAGGGAAGATAGAAACCAGAGAAAGCTGGCCTTGAAGAGGTCTCTTGGGATTTAGAGGACAGGGAATGTCAAATTCATGTCTTTACTATGATATACTCATGAAGTTCAGTGAACATTCTGGTAGAATGATGCCTTGGAATGAGGTGTCATTTTTATATAACACCAAATGTAAATAAATAATTTCTTGAAATTTTTCCTGATTGTCTCTCTTATGAGTCAAGCCTCCATGTATATATGTGTATATTTACATGTGTTTGCTCAATGGGCAAAGTTCATTCACCAGAACAATTTCAGTTCTTTTAGAGAGAAGTAGACTTTTAATATGTATACATCATGGTTCTCTGTTAACAAGGAAGGAAAGAAAATATGCCTATGGTTTTTGGTTTATATGCCTATGGTTTATACATCCTAATACATAATTCAAAACACACTTATTTCCATTGGCAAAACAAAGAAGCTCAAGGAATAACTACCCTAAAACCTCCAAGGAAGTGATAAGAAAAGTTTAGAGGCCGTGCATAGTGGTTTAAAAACTAACAGAAGCACTTAACTAGATTAAATAAATTAACTCACTATCTAACACTGGAGATTTTAATAAATATTACTGAGATGAGTTTCAATTTCTATATAGTATCTCTCCATATATAAACACTTTATATTCATAGATATTTATATGTAGATATTTGAGTCATTTATTTATAATTCACTCATTCAATTTATATTTATTGAGTACCTGCTATATGTGGGCATTATCCTACATGCTGGAGAAGCAAACATTAATGAGATACTACCTTGAACTTCAAGGACATTAGGACATTACAGTTTTCCTATACAGTGAGCCATGCAAATAAACAATTTGGGGGCTGTTTTAGAAGTGTGCACAGTGTACCATGGAACAATGGGAAGGTGTGCTAGATTACTGTGAAGGGGATTTAGACTGGCCTCACAGTGAATGGGATGCTTAGACACCATGGGGAAGACGTCAGATGGATGGGACATGCCAGGCGTACCTTAGGGTATGAGAAGGGCACAGCAAAGGAATAAGAATGACATTGGACAGAAGGTTCACAGACAAGCTTTGGCCCCATGCCATAGATATTGGACTTCATGTGGAATAAGGGTAGAATCGTATGGCTAAATATGTGATTACCAAGACTACTTGTTGTTTAGTGTAGAGGAATGTTTAAAAGAATAAGGTTGGAGGCTGTGAGGCCAAACTATCTAAAGAGTCCAGATGTGCAAGTGACAGATGACTACCTGAGTAAACACAGGGACAGGCAGGAGAGAGTGTGCTTGAAACATGTAAAGGAAACTCAGTTATCAGTATTTCATGATTTTTTTTCTGTAGGGTGAGGAAAAAAGCAGAGGTCAGCTATTTCCCTAGTTTCTGGCTTATGTGGCTATGTAGAATGGTTTTATTCATTTATACAGACAACACTTAGGGAACAGTATTTGTGGCAAGGGATTAAAAGGAGTATAGTTTTTAACGTGATGGGCTTGATGGGCCTGGGGGATATATAGCTGGGTGTGTCCATTAAGCAATTAACTAAACTGTTTCAGAGTTCTTTAGAGATATCTAGGCCAAAGATAAGGATTTGGGAATCCCATGTATTAGGTGATAGAGGCAAGGTTAATTAAAAAGGTCATTTAAGGACAGCAGGTTCAGTGAGAAGAAAAGAAAAACTTTATCCTATGAATGACCAATATTTAATAGATGGACAGAGGAAGACACACCTCCAAAAGAGAGCAGGAAGACCAGAGAAATAGGCAGCAAATCAGAAAATATGAGTGAAGGAAATTGAAGAGCCATGTTTACTACCTACATGTTATGCCAGGACACAAACTAAGATATTCTCTGTAATCCTCTAAGTGACTCTGAGTCTGTTTTGAAGCTACAAGAAAATTCTGCATAGAGCTACACTGCAGTTAATGTTAGAGATTTTAAAAAGTAAAATAAAGCCTATGTCACTGAGAGAAAGCCATTACTGGCCTTAAAGAAAAGTGTAACACTTTGAGCTTCATTTCCCATTTGCATTGACATGTCCAGGTGTGAGCATCAGGTAGCATGCATGGAACATTGTAATCTACAAAGAACCAGTCATTCAAAGGTTAGCCAGAAATAGCACACAAACACGCAGCAACGTCACTGTGAAAGTGAAAGCAGCTCTTACCCTGTGTGAAACAAGGACTGAGTGGGTAGACTGTGATGCCCAGGGTGGGGAGGCAGATGACCAGAGGTGGCCAATATGTGACTTTCCAATAGTGCCCCTGCCAGAAATCCATCACGTTCAAAGGGAGCTTCTGCCGGTACCCTGGACACATCTATATTCCAGCAACGTTTCACATTATTCTTAATTGCTCAACACACTCAGAAAGGTCTGACAATTGGGAAAGTAATGGATTTCACAGTTTCTCATTTTTTTTCCAATTATGGGACAAAATTCATCACGATCTCTCTTATCGCCAATGCCGCAGCATAAACTCAAGGCGACAAAAAAGGAGCAACATCGTCTTTAAACACAAAAAAATCAGTATTGGATATTCAGTATATTAATAAATGTGATTCTGAGCCTGGCTGGTGTGGCTCAGTGGACTGAGTTCTGGCTTGTGGACCAAAGAGTCTCAGGTCTGATTTCCAGTCTGGGCACAGGCCTGGGTTGCAGGGCCAGGTCCCCAGCAGGGGGTATACGAGAGGCAACCACACATTAATGTTTCTCCCTCTCTTTCTCTTCCCCTTCCTTCTCTAAATAAATAAATGAATGAATGAATGAATGAATGAATGAATGAATGAATGAATAAAATCTTTTTAAAAATAAATGTGATTCTGAAGAACAAATTGTATGTCTGTTAATTTGTTGTGGGGTTTTTTTTCTTTAAGAAAACCATTATATTCTCCTTTTATCTCTCAACTGCTAAGCATGTGGTAGAGTCTTTAGGTGACAGAGAAGTGTTTCTCAAAGCCTGGTCCAGGGACCACCAGCATGAAAACATAACTTCACTCTTTATAAGGAAACAAAAAGCACTTTGTAAATTCTAAAGCTCAAAGTCAGTGTAAGGTGGTGTTTTTAAAAAAGCTTTCATACATGCAAGGAACCTTAGAGTCCCCTGTACCCAAAGTATTGTGTTAAAGATAAGAATGTTGATGCTAGAAAAAGTATGGCTTCTTCAAAACTGAAGGCATATACATTTAAGGCAAGAACCCAGGCATCTGAAATTGAGTGTATTCAAAATGGAATTCTTCATTTTCCCTGCCTTACTTTTCATAGTAGATTTAATTGCTATGCCTCCAAGTTACTCAAATGAGAAACTGAGTCATTCTTGGCTCTTTTTCCTTTCCAAAATTTACTTCTGTTCTGTTCGCTTCTCTGCATCATCAATGCTACTGCCGTAGACCACAGGCTATGGGGAATGCTTGGGTTAGAAGAGAAGAAAATAGGTTTGAGACCCAGAGTTAAAAAGGACCTAAAAACATACATTTAGCATTCCTTCCTAATTTAATAATATAAACAGATATGGATTCACTACATCAATTGAAACTTTGTGATTTTTATTGATGGGCAGCAACTTCATACTCCTCGATAATGGCTAAACGGGGAACAACTAAAGATGCAGTATTGCAGAAGAGCAGGCAGCAGAACCAGACAGAGCAGACTGAAGGAAAAGTCGATCTTCACTGTTTAGCCCATTTTTTCATTGTGTGTGCGCAGAAGCATAAATACCATTTGAAATCTTTTAATGGCAATAACGTTACCATCATGCTTCTATGTGACCAACACCTTAACTCAAAATATTTGATCTGTGATGTGCATATGAGCAATTTCTCATCACACAATTATTAAAATGTATGTTTCCCATTAGAAACCAGCAAGTAACTTTTTTGTGTTTATTTTTTCTTTTGAAGAACTATGCACCACACGGAACTGTTCTGTTGTGTGGAGGAAGCTCAGTTGAAGAGGGAGGAGTCACAAAGAACTGACCGAATCCCTGGCTGGTGTGGTTCAGTGGATTGGGTGCCTGCTGGAGAACCAAAGGGTCGCTGCTTCCATTCCTGCGTCAGGGCACAGGCCTGCGTTGCCAGCAAGGTCCCCTCTAGGGGGCGCGTGAGAGGCAACCACACATTGATGTTTCTCTCCCTCTTTCTCCTTCCCTTCCCCTCTCTCTAAAAATAAATAAATAAAATATTTAGTAATAATAATAAAAGAACTGACTGAACTCATCAAAGGATAAAATCTCCAAAAATATACTATAGAGCCCAGGGCCATGGTGGCTGGTTTCTCTCCTTTTATTTATTTATTTTTAATTTTTATTTATTGATTTGAAAAAGAGACATCAATCTGTTGTTCCACCTATCCATCCATTCATTGGTTGATTCCTGTGTGTGCCCTGACTGGGGCTTGAACCCTAACCTCGGCATATGGGGCCGATGCTCCAACAACTGGACTATGTGGCCAGGACACGGCAGTCAAAGTTGTTTCTTGTCTTCACACATCGTAGCAGTGAAAGTAGCAATATAATTATTGAGATGAGGAAAAGTCCTCATCTCAATGGCAACTTGTGTCATATATTAAAAAATCTGAAATACATGTATATTACTCAAAGACTAGTGATTTATCATTGATCAAGAGAATAAGAGGAGTTTTTCATGGTTTTACAGCCAGAATGGGGACAAGCCAAAAGGAAGTTTAGGAGGGCCAAGAACATGAAGTGCAAGGCAAGTTTTCAGTCTCTTAGGTCGAGTTCTAGGTGAAATTCCCATGATTTAGTGATTACTGGTGTGGAATGGTCCCACGTACAGCATCTTAAATGGCCCCAAAGCTGTCTCATATCCATGACTCGGGGCAGAGGGTGGTCAGAGACTTGAGATTCGCTGTCTCCTGCATCCACTGTCACAAAACCTGCAGACGACTGGGAACTGACCCTGAGGGTGAGCCCCCCACCTGTCAGTGCTCCTTCCACAAACTAGTTGGAAATACATTTAAGAAACGTCTAGTTTAAGCTTGTGTACTCTGCTTGGTCATATTCTCTATCTGGACTGATGGGTTTTTAAAAATATTTTACTTATTATTTTAGAGAGAGAGGGGGAGAGAAACATCCATCAGCTGCCTCTTGTACATGCTCCCACTGGGGATTGAACCTGCAACCCAGGCATATGTCCTGACTGGGAATCTGACTGGGAATGGAATCAGCCACCCCTCACTTCAGGGAATGACAGCCACCACCTGAACCACACTGGTGAGGGCTGGACCTCCATTCTGCTGCTAACTATACCTAAAAACCTCCCATTGCGTTCACGTCTATCTCTCGAAACAAAATCCTGCCTCTTCTAAGAGCTCAACCGGGAGCGGTAATGGACACATTGCTTCAATCTTGGTGCATGTCAGGAACGGTTCCGGAACCGCTCTCTCTCGTGCAGCCGTGGTCAAGAAAACATTGAAAAAGGAATGAGTGCATGTGAGTAAGAACAGTAAGCCCCAAGAAGTTAAGTAATCTTGAACCTGGGTCCGTCTGACTGCGAGTCCAGGCTCCCCGCCCCCGCTCTCTTCCCTGTCCGCCTTGCTGCATGTAGGTAGCCGGGAGGCACAGGAGTGATGTGTGTGCCACGTGGCAAGACGGTCACACGGTCACGCTGTGGGCCTGCATTCCATGTGCCTTAGTGCTTGCTACGCAGGACAGCTTTTTTCATGCCCACATCCCCCCTTCACTTTAAATTAATGTATTTGCTCAGGGCAGAGAAAAGTAAAGTTCACCAAGGCCTCCACTCAGAGGCAAACTGGGTTAACAGTAGCTATATTTTTTCCTACATATATATATATATACACATAGATAGATAGATAGATAGATAGATAAATAGATAGATAGACAGATAGATTTTATATATCTTTAGAAGGGAAGGGAAGAAGGGAGGGAAAGAATATCAGTGTATGGTTGCCTCTCATGGGTCCCTTGTTGGGAACTGGCCTTCAACCCAGGCATATATCCTGACTGGGAATCAAACCACAATCCTCTGGTTCGCAGGCCCCTGCTCAATCCACTGAGCTACACCAGCCAGGAGATATCATATATTTTTAAAACATAATTAAGCTCATAAAATTTCCTCTGCTGTCACACTCACCATAATAATCTAGGCAGTCTATCAATAAACTTAATTTTAATAGTTGTATCTAATTATATGAGCATATCATAATTTATTTAATCATTTTGGGGAATTGAGTTTTCTCCCATGTATTAAAATATATTATTTTAAAACATTAGACTAATATTATACATACTACAGACTATACATTTTTCTGTAAGTTTAAAATTATTTCAAGATTATTTATAACAATGAAATAATATTTCAACAAAGAGAAAAAATTTCATCCTAAAACAAAATCATCTTTGCCAACCCTCTAACCTGTACTGAACATTTTAGAGCTCAGCTGACATCATGCAAGAATTTTGGAACTTACAACACACACATATCTATAATCACTTCTATATTTAGGTATATATTTCTAAAAATTATTCCATTAAAAATGAACACGTGTACCTCAATAAAATTAAAAACTTGTTTTTTGAAAGGCACCCTTAAGAAAATAAAAAGGCAAGCCACAGAAATAAATAAAATATTCCTAACACATATTTCTGACAAAGGACATCTACCCTGAATACATCTATCGAGATCTGTTAAATTTAATAAGGAAACTAATAAAATGACCCAAATAATAAATGGGCAAATGTTTCAAACAGATACTTCACAAAGAAAAGAATATACACAAAGGGTCAATAAACACATTGGAAGATGTTCAGCATCATTAGTCATCAGAGACACACACACTAAAACAAGGAGACGCCACAATACACCCACTATAAAGGTTCAAAATTAAAAAACAATCCAACTGTGGTGAAGATGCTTCTCAGCTGGAATTCTCAGTGGGAAATAAAATGCAACATGTTTTCAGGGCCCTATTATTAACGAACAACAGGTCCGAAGGAGGGGCAATATTTGGCCCACCTAAGGATGCCAAAAACTGCTACAGAACAACAGGGGTCCCTCCCAAGGACAGAATACTAAAATCTAGTGGGCTCTTCTGTCTGCCGCCAATTGGAAAGACATCTCTCAATGCCAGAGATTTGTGAAAAGGAAACGAAATGTTTATTTAATGCTATTCAGGCCTAGTGCCTTCACTAAAATAGCAAAGTCCTTTAGGTTGTACACCTACACCCACACAGCGCTCCCTTCTCCCACTGTCCCAACTCCGGGTACCGTAAATCAGGAAAAGAGCACACGTCTGTGTTGCAGGCTGCTGGCACCGTCAGCTGTGTCACTGTGCAGTATCTCGAGTTAATCCAAAGTACTGTGGTACCCTCTCATGGTCCACTGGCAAGAGTCCTTTGTACCCAGTTCCAGTCAAACTCTCTCTTGCTTTCCAGGCCACGCGGCCAAACGGGGCATCCCAAAGCCGCGTGGGCCTCTTCTACCAAAGCTGCAGGGGTCCGTACTCCACCAAAAGCGCACTGTCTTTCTTCTTCACCTGGCAGCAGGGATCTCCATTCTGGCAAAGCTGCGTGGTTTTTCCCTTTCACCTGGGAAAGAGGGGGTCCGCACCCTGCCAAAACCACGTGGCTCCCTCTTTCACCTCACCAAGAGGGGGTCCTCACTCTGCTGAAACCGAGTGGCTCTCCTCTCACCTGGGCAGTTATCCCCTTATGTCCTGGAGCCCATCTTTTTTCCAAGCTCCCACACAGGAGCTTCTCACTCAGGAGTGCAGCCTCTCGTTACATCCTGAGTCCCAGCCACTCCCCTCTTCCTGGCTCCAAACTTGGCCACAGCTATTTAACATATCTATGAAACCAGTTAAAGGTGATAGATATGTTAAATAACCATTCCAGAGGTTAGCTGCAAAACTGTTGCTATGCAAAACAGCTCTCAATGGCCTGGCTCCATTTGTTTCTTCCCCCTGGGGGGAGGTGAGGACATCTTATATGTCTCTCCAACATTCCTATACACTTTGAATTCTGGACACCATTCCAAATCTTCCTTTGGGCCTCCCCCCCCTTGGCTGCACCCTGTATCACTATGAGCTAAAACATACACTTCTATGTGCTAAAGGAAGGGAATATTTTGGGGTATTTGCCAAAGAGAATGAAGGCACATCTTCACAGGAAGACAAAATGTACAAAAGTTTAGAGCTGCTTAGAAAAATAGCAACAGGTACGTGACAGAAGCTAGGCAGAGAAGAATGTTCAGTATGGTTGTGCTCATGTGAAATCGCGGAACAGGCCAAACGAATCTAGGGTGACAGAAATCTACAGTGTCACGTCAGTGGTGGCTTGGGACAGAGGGCGAAGAGACGTAAGGCCACCGCACAGGGAATTTAGGAGAATTTTCTCAGTGGTGGAAATCATCTACATTCCGCTCATACTGATTTGTCCTAACTCATGGGACTGTTACTCTTAAAACAGACACATTTAATTGTGTAGAAATTATACCTCAATAAAGTACTTATTTACAAACAAAATAATTTCATACCGATTGCTCTCGTTCCAACCCTTCCCCTCTGGGTGCTTTCTAGCCTGTCACTGTCCCAAAGTTATTAGTACCTTTTTCAACTGTGAGAAAGTCCTCAAAGTTCTGGCTTATTTGCTCAGTGCCTCCCAAGTCCTGACCATGCTACCTGCACAGCTTGCATCCTGGGTGCCTCTGGGGCCTGTTGGTGGGTCCCTGTATCACCATCCCACCCCACGCACCCCCTCAACCATCTGGCTGATTACTGATTTCTAGGAAAAGGAGGTGGGAAATGGGACTACTTAATTATCGAACTTTATAGTTATAGTCTCTTCATGTGTGTTTTCACTGAATCCTTTTTTCCCTTGCTGTTTTTGTCACTCACTGGAAAACCCCCATGTGGGGTTCTATGTTGGGGAATAAGCCCGCCCAGCTGGCTGTTTTGTTGAGATTCCTCCCCTGTGAATGTCTCTTGGATGGATGGCTTATCCAACAACTTCATCAGCCTCTAGTCTAATTGTTAGCAGCAGGGAAGAATGCACGTGAGTGAGAGAGGATGGGGTGCAGAGAGCAACGGAGCTCACACACCTCACCGTCCAGTGCTGCCCTGCACTCAGATACCATCCCAGATACCACTGTGCACTCGGGGGCCCAGAGTCTGCACTGAAATGTGAAACTCACTGAGGAGCCTCAACCTAGTTGTGGCCCACTCGGTCCCTGGGTCCTTTTGAAGTTCTCTCTCTTCCTCCCTCCATCATAGTGTTACCGAACAAGAGGTCCGAGGGAGGGACAATACAATATTTGGCCCACCTAGAGATGCCAAAAACTGCTATACAACAGGAGCCCCTCCCAAGAACAGAATACTAATATCTACTGGGCTCTTCTGTCCGCCGCCAATTGGAAAGACATCTCTCAATGCCAGAGATTTGTGAAAAGGAAACAAAATGTTTATTTAATGCTATTTAGGCCTAAATGCCTCCACTAAAATAGCAAAGTCCTTTGGGTTGTACACCTACACCCACACAACGCTCCCTTCTCCCACCGTCCCAACTCTGGGTACCGTAAATCAGGAAAAGAGCACACGTCTGTGTTGCAGGCCACTGGCACTGTCAGCTGTGTCACTGTGCAGGATCTCGAGTTAATCCAAAGTACTGTGGTACCCTCTCATGGTCCACTGGCAAGAGTCCTTTGTACCCAGTTCCAGTCAAACTCTCTCTTGCTTTTCAGGCCACGCAGCCAAACGGGGCACCCCAAAGCCGCGTGGGCCTCTTCTACCAAAGCTGCAGGGGTTCATGCTCCACCAAAAGCGCATTGTCTTTCTTCTTCACCTGGCTGCAGGGATCTCCATTCTGGCAAAGCTGTGTGGTCTTTCCTTTCACCTGGGCAGTTATCCCCTCATGTCCTGGAGCCCATCTTTTTCCAAGCTCTCACACTGGCCCTTCTTACTCAGAAGCGCAGCCCGCTAGTTCCATCTTGAGTCCCAGTACTCCCTTCTCCCTTGCTCCAAACTTGGCCACTGCTATTTAACATATCTATGAAACCAGTTAAAGGTGATAGATATGTTAAATAATCATTCCAGAGGTTAGCTGCAAAACTATTGCTATGCAAAACAGCTCTCAATGGCCTGGCTCCATTCGTTTCTTCCCCCTGGGGGGAGGTGTGAGGACATCTTATATGTCTCTCCAACATTCCTATACACTTTGAATTCTGGACACTATTCCAAATCTTTTTTGCCCCCCCCCCCCCGGCTGCACCCTGTATCAATAGCTGTGCAGACATCTAGAGAGAGATGGCCAATTGAAAGCTGCGTGCACCCCTGAGCCTGCCCAGGGAAACCACCTTGTGGTTTCTCAGTTTTCTGGCCCTTGCTCCAGCTCCAAGAGCTCCTGTAACTTCGGTGATTTCCCTACAGAACCTCAGGGCTTGGAGCCATTTAGAAAACTCATTAAAATAACACACAGCTGGAAAGTTGCCTCAGGCATCTTGACAAGGATTTTTTTTTAAAGTTCTTAATTGATCTCAAAGGAATGGAAACTATTTCAGGACCCAAAAAAGTAAGTGTCAGGAAAACAAGTCCTTGTGGAGTTCATTAAAACTTTGCCACTCTTAATTACATCAGGAGCGCCCTCAGCAGGCAGCTGCTCTGGGGGCCACGGAGAGACACTTGGCCTTTTGGGGACAATTCCTGGTTGCTCAGCAGTGAGGTCCTAGATTTCATGTTTAAGTGGCGTGAGCAGACACTGTCCTCGGAGGCTGAGGCTCCAAGCATCTTATCAGTGGATTGAGCTCTTTCCCAATTCCTACATTTATGCAAGAGAATAACAGACCACATAAATTACAATACTTTCCAGGCATGGTACTAAGACCTTCACATGAAATATTTATTACCAATCATCACCATAATATTTAAAACTGAATAGTCTTTGCCTTCCTGTTTATTAAAGAAGAAGCATGTTCAATCAAGTTTTAAAAAACCCCATCCAAGGTCATGTAAGTGATAGCCCCCAGATTTAAAATTGATTCCAAAGCCTTTTGCAGTTTTCAGCTGACAGACCCCAGTGTGAACTTCAGCGTACTCTGTCTAGATCCACTCGCAGGCTCTAGTTCAGCTACCCAGACAACCATCCTGTTGGTTTCTTCCTTGACAACAGCAAGAAGACAAAACTGGGCAATGCTAACTCAAGACATGATGACAAAGGTCATAAGCAAAAACTTCAAATTAACATTATTCCTAAATTATCATTGCCCGCTGCCAGCATATGTCCGCCCCGTTGCTGTTAACCCCAGCTCAGTCCACCATCTCCTCATCACAGTCCATTCAGACGCCTTTGTTAGGACACACATACAATAGAATGTTTCTCAATGGACAGACAGCAAGGGGATGCCCAGTTATTCAACCCTCTCGGTTCTTCTGTCAGCCTTAATACCAAGGCACAGAGGAATGCTTGGGCTTCAGACGCTACAGGGCTTGTCTGGGTCTTCCAAGAGCCGATGCCCAGACAAGGTTGGATGAGCCAGGGAAACGCCATGAAGAAAACTGAGGGGGATCCAGGGAAGGCTGGGAGAGCCATCTGATGAAGGTCTGATTCCTGTGAAGGGAGAGCAAGGCAAATGCATCACCTAGACTCACAGCCAGAAACCGATGGTTCACTCAAACTTGGTCATTTGAAGAAAGCTTAACAAAGGTAGTGCAGAACCCTGGGCTGGTAGCAGCACTCCTTCACAAACTCTAGGCCTAAAGGACTAGGGGAGACTGCTGTTCCTAGGACCTGGAGACAGAGAAGAACGTGCAGAAAGGGCGGCCAGGTAGAAACTGGAATCCTAAGTCCGTGGGACCAGTCTGTACCAAACCTGCAGGAAATGGATAAATACTAGAGCTTCCTTCTTCCTGGTCTCTTGTCTGTTTCCAATGAACCAAATGCAAGGAGAAGCCAGAGGGCAGTGAAACCTCATCGTACCGGACACACACCTGGGCAGAGAGAGGAGAAGGCTGGGTACGGAGGGGCAATGGGAAGATGCTCACAGAGCATTTGAGTTGTGTGTTTATCGGAACTGGCCATGGTTTTGGACTCCATCAGATCAGAAATCTCAGGGGCATTTCACACATTTTATTTACAAATATTTACTTAGAGAAATAAATGCCACTGTGAAGAGTCACAAAAGTTACACGAGTTCACAGTGATAAGAAGTGAGAGAAAAAGTTTCTCCGAAAAAAATATCAACTAGTAGTTATAAAGAGTAGTGACAGAATTAGAAAATCACAATTTTGTAGCCAGTTTAATTATTGACTTGGACAGTCAGTGGATGCTAAAATTATTTGCTGAAAATAGTGTTAGGAGACAGGTTCTTCACCTGATCTCCAAGATCCAAACTCAGAATGCTAAATGATTCTGAAGAAGGAAGAAGGTTCTGTTATGATGCAGAAATCAGATGGAAACCACTTAACCAAGTCACCAAATTTAACATTACTAATAATGCTGTAGGTGGACCTCTTGCACCTCCCGATAGGATGCACTAGGCAGAACACAGCATCATCCATGTAGAACTCCATCGAAACGAGTCTTATCGGAACTTAGACATGAGGAATCCAAGTTTCAGACATTCTACAAAACAACCAGCCTGGACTCTTCAAAACTGAAAGACAAAGGCGGAGCAAACCCTTTGAGATTAAGTGAGACAGAAGCGATAAGAAACTAAATGAAATGCTTGATTAGACCCTGAATTGGAAAAAAACAACCACCAAAGAGTCATTAGTACACAATATTATTGTACTGATGTTAAATTTTGTGAGTGTGATAATGGTATTATGTTTCATATTTGTTTTTAGGAGAGACATGCTAAATCATTCAGGGTTGACTAGGTGTGTGCATACCTATTTTATTAAAGTTAATCTATAATGTCTAAACTCACACTTTTACATGCTTCAGTGAAAATATATTTGAATCATATATATTTATTTTGTATATATTATTACATAATTATATAATGTGTGTTTATATAAATTTATATTTATAACAAATATATAATATTTAACCTACACTGTAGATTTATATATACTATTTACTACTTATATATTATATATACTATATATACTATTACTATTTTTAAAAATATTTTATTTATATTTTTAAATAATTAATTTATTTTCATTGCTTTTCAAGTACAGTTTTCTGTCTTTTACTCCCATCCCAGCCCACCCCTCCGTGCCCCCACCTCCCTCGCATTTCCACCCCCCTTAGTTGTTGTCCATGTGTCCTTCATACTTGTTCCTGTAACTCCTTCCCCTTTTCCCCAGAAATTCCCTCCCCTCTCCCCTCTGGTCCCTGTCTGCCTGTTTTGCATTTCAGTGTCTTTGGTTATATTTTGCTTGCTTGTTTGTTTTGTTGTTTAGGTTCCTGTTACAGGTAAGATTGTATGGTATTTGTCTTTCACTGCTTGACTTATTTCACTCAGCATAATGCTTTCCAGTTCCATCCATGCTGTTGCAAAGGGTAGGAGCTCCTTCTTTCTCTCTGCTGCATAGAATTCCATTGTGTATATGTACCATTGTTTTTGGATCCATTCATTTACTGATGGGCACCTAGGTTGCTTCCAGTACTTGGATATTGTAAATTGTGCTGCCAAGAACATTGGGGTGCATAGGTTTTTTTGGATTGCTGTTTCAGGGTTCTTAGGATATTCTAGTAATGGAATTGCTGGGTCAAAAGGCAGGTCCATTTTTAGTTTTCTGAGAAAATTCCATACTGTTTTCCATAGCGGTTGTACCAGTCTGCAATCCCACCAACAGTGAACTAAGGACCCCTTTTCCCCACAACCTCTCCAACATTTGTTGTTTGTTGCTTTGTTTATGATGGCCATTCTGACTGGTGTGAAGTGGTATCTCATTGTGGTTTTCATTTGCATCTCTCTGATAACTAGCAATATTGAGTATCTTTTCATGTGTCTCTAGATCCTCTGTATGTCCTCGTTGGAGAAGTATCTGTTCAAGTCCTTGGCCCACTTTTTCATTGGGTTGGTTGTCTTCTTAGAGTGCATTTCTGTAAGTTCTTTGTATATTTTGGAGATCAAACCCTTGTCTGAGGTATCATTGGCAACTACGCTTTCCCATACAGTTGGTTCTCTTTTTTATTTTAATACTGTTTTTGTTACCGAACAACAGGTCCGAAGGAGGGGCAATATTTGGCCCACCTAGGGATGCCAAAAACTGCTACAGAACAGGGGTCCCTCCCAAGGACAGAATGCTAATATCTACTCGGCTTTTCTGTCCACCGCCAATTGGAAAGACATCTCTCAATGCCAGAGATTTGTGAAAAGGAAACAAAATGTTTATTTAATGCTATTCAGGCCTAACACTATCACTAAAATATCAAAGTCCTTTAGGGTATACACCTACACCCACACAGCACTCCCCTTCTCCCACTGTCCCAACTCTAGGTACCATAAATCAGGAAAAGAGCACATGTCCCTTTTTCAGGCCTCTGGCACCATCAGCTGTGTGGCTGTGCAGGCAGGATCTCTCTCTAGTTAATCCAAAGTCATGTGGCACCCTCTCACAGTCCACTGGCAAGAGTTCTTTGTACCCAGTTCCAGGCAAAGTCTCTCCTGCTTTCCAGGCCACACGGCCAAAGGGGGCACCCCAAATCCCCGTGGGTCTCTTCTACCAAAGCTGCAGGGGTCCGTACTCCACCAAAAGCACGTGTCTTTCTTCCTCATCTGGCTGCAGGGATCTCCATTCTGGCAAAGCCGAGTGGTACTCTTTCACCCTCCTGAAACCCCGTGGCCCTCTCCTTACCTGGGCAGTTCTCCCCTCATGTCCCAGAGCCCATCTTTTCCAAGCTCTCACACCGGCCCTCTCCCTTTCATCTGGCTGCAGGGGTCCCCATTCTGGCAAAGCCAAGTGGTACTCTTTCACTCTGCTGAAAACCGCATGGCTCTCCCTTCAGTGGCTGCCAAGCCTGGCTTACTCTCTTCTCCCTGGCTCAAAACTTGGCCACAGCTATTTAACATATCTATGAAACCAGTTAAAGGTTATAGATATGTTAAATAATTATTCCAGAGGTTAGCTGCAAAACTGTTGCTATGCAAAACAGCTCTCAATGGCCCTGGCTCTATTTGTCCCTTCCCCCTGGGGTGGGGGTGGGGGAGGTGCACATCTTAATATTTCCTGGACACCCTGAACTCTGGACCCCATCCCAAATCCTTTTCTGCCCCCCCTTGTCTGCACCCTGTATCATTTTCTTTAGCCACGCAGAAGCTTTTTATTTTGATAAGATCCCATCTGTTTATTCTTTCCTTTATGTCCCTTGTTCTAGGGGACATATCAGTAAAAATGTTGCTGCATGAAATATCTGAGATTTTCCTGACTATGTTTTCCTCTAGGATTTTAATGGTGTCACAGCTTATATTTAAGTCTTTTATCCACCTTGAATTTATTTTGGTGTATGGCCAGAATTCCGTCCAGTCACAAACAACTGATCCAGTTTATCATCCAGTCATGTGACCAAAATGTGTCTCAGTAAAGGCCACTCAGAACTGCAAGCTTCCATTTGACCTTGTCAGCTTCCAAACGCAAGGTTGTCTGAGCCAACCTGTGACGTCACCACTTTGTGCGTCTGGCATAACTGTGCTGAGAGACAGTATCATTCTGCAGGTGGGAGCCTTTGCTGAGGCTCTGATGTAATGTTAGATTTCCTTACCTCCCTTTGTTTACTCTCAGCTCCTCCTCCTCCTCCTCCCCACTTATCCCTGATTTTCACTCAGATTCCCTCCTTTGGAAGGTATATCAGGTTCAGCCTGTGCTGTTACTGATCACTGGTAGCTGAGCATGTGTCTCATTCCAACCACATTTGCAGAGGACAGGGTCACACAGGGGCAGGACTGGTGGGCCACCTCAACCTGCAGGCAACACAGCTGACTCACTGTAACCCCACTCTTGCCAGATGGGGTGAAAACACAGGCACCCAAGGAGCCATCAGGAATCCTGGCACAAATGTTTTCAGGTAGAGCTATAGTGTCTTACTTAGGGATTAGCCCTGCTTCTAGGACAGGGAAACAGAAAGTGGGATAATGTGACCAAGAACTGCACAGTGGTACCAGCATCCCCCACACCCTTTCCCTCAAGTACCCCCAGAAAAATGGAGGAATCTGCGAGGAATCTCCGGGGACTCTCCCTGGACCCTGCTCGTGTTAAGTGTGAGTGCACCCTCAGGAAGGTGTGCAAACAAATCCTCCGTGCCTTATCTCCCTGCTTTTGGATAACAACCGTGTAGACTGCTGTTCGGAGTCTCTGACAAATCACCCGCTTGGAGGATGATGGGCAACAGAATATGCCCACGTGCTGGGCTCTCTCTCTGCCTGCTGTTGGGCCCACGAGCTGGAAACTGCATTCTCTGGTCTCAGGGAACATGAGGTAGCCGTCCAAACTGGTCCGGCCCTTACTCCTTTCATCACAGTTTCCGTTAGTTCACCAGACGTATTTTCGGAGTGGCCACTTTGAAGCCCTTGTCTGTGAAGTCCAGCATCTGGTCCCTCCCAATTTCTTTTGCCTGCTTTTCTTTTCAGGGTATGGGTCATACTTTCCTATTTCTTTACATGTCTCATTAATTCTTTGTTAGAAGCATGTACATATATACAAAACACAACTATACACAAAGGATATGGACACACAACACAGGCAGCTCATAATTGCAATAAACACGTTCTCAGGTATGTACGTCATCCATCAGCATTGGGCACTTCCTGTCATCACAGCTCTCATTTCAACCTGCATTTATAACCCCTATGGGTCTGGTGAGGTCCTGTAGAATTTTGATTATACTTTCTATTTGAAAGCAGAATGAAGAAAAATCAACGCACTGACCATTTAAACAACTCCCAAACTAAATTACCTGAAAACTGGTTTTCAAGTCGTTGTTTTTTCACTGATGTGGTAAATATCCAACTCAAAAATGAACAGGTTCTCAGAAAGTAATGGCAGTCATGCAATTGACAGGAAATAACTGTAAATTGTTATTAATTGTATTTATGGAGTAATTGTGTGTTAAAAGGTCAAAAGCCCATGTTTTACATGGAATCTTGAAAAATGAGAACAGAACCCAAATTTGTTAGACCTCATTGAGCACATCCAGCTGGGTTCTGATTACAAGAACTGGGATTCACGGGGTGGGGGGGGGGCTATTTTTCTCTACAGTTTTGAAAAGCTACCCTTCCATGTTGTTCAATTCCATTTTCTCTGATTCTGGGTTCCTTAGGCCACGTTTTTATTTTTTGTACACTTCTCAGATTTTTGACGAGAGACCTGGGGTATCCTGGGCAATGGCAGCAAAGACTCCTTTTCCTGGGAAGAAGTGTCCCCGCTTCTGAAGGCGGAGACTGGCCCCTGAGAAGTCAAGCTGCTGAGAAGCCAAGAAAAGAGCTACCTGCTCTGAAGCGAAGTCAGAGAGCACAGCAGCGGGTCGGGTCTGGTCTCCGTGTCCACTCCTCCGGCCCCTTCGCACCTGCCCTGTGTCGCCTGCGGCCACGGAGAAGGAGTCCCCGCAGGCCGTGGGTGCCCCGCGCAGGGACTCCTGCATGGGCTCTGAAAGCGCTCTGGCCTTAGGGACCCAGGGAGGCGCCCAGGGGCCGCAGAGCCTGCACTAGGGACGGCCCCCCCAGTGGTGGCACACTCCCTGGGTCGTGGGCCTTCGATCGAGGAGCACTGAACACCAGGCTCGGCCACGGAGGTCCCAGTGCTGGGCAGCCCTGTGCACAGGGCCTGCCATTGAGGCCGTGCCCCTTGCCCTCTGACCTCTCTCTGGGCGCTGGACTTGCTCGCGCATCTTTCTAGGTGACAAGCTCTTTGTTCTATTGATCCACCGAATGTTTCTCCTGTTTTAAATTTCAGTGTTTCCTACTCTTCGTTATTTCCCTCTCCGTGCTTGCTTTGAGGGTATTTTGCTCTTCTTTTACTAGGTTGTTGAGTTAGGAACATGTGTTATTCTTTTGAGATATTGCCTCTTTTCTGTCCTGTGCTTTTATCAATGTTTTTCCCTCAGCACTTTGATATGTTCTATTTTCATTTTCAGTCAAGTCATGTATTTTTTTTATTTCCCTCGAGACTTCTTTGACTTATATATTATTCAAGCATTTTGGTGGGGTTTTTTTTATGTCCAAGCATTGGCAAGTTCCCGATCTTACTTACATTGACTTTTACTTTTCATCCAAGAACTCATTCTGTATAAGTTTTATTTTTAAATTTTTTAGCTGTTTTTTTTGTGTGTGTGTGGCTTAGAATATGTCTAACTTGGTTTGGTCTGTCAGCACCTGAAAAAATGTGTACTTTGCTGTCATTGATGGAATATTTTATAAATGCCGGTTAGATTCTTTTGGTGGCTGGGGTTGCCGAGTTCGTCCACAGTCTTGCTAATCTTCCGTCTAGTTGTTCTGACCCTGGTTGAAAGGGGGTTGCTGAAGTCTCTAACCACACTTGTCTCTGTCTGTCTACAATTTTACCAGTTTTTACATCACGGATTTTGAATCTCTGTTGTTTAGGGCATACACATTTAGGGTTGCCTTGTCTTCTCTGCGGAGTCAACTTCTGTCACTATGTAATATCCCCCTCTGCTTGTGATCATTCCCTTTGCTTTGTTATTAATATAGCATTCTTCCTTTCCTCTCATTAATGTTGGCATGATATACCTTTTGCGACCTTTTATGCCAGTCTACCTATTTGGTTTATTTGAAGTGAGTTTCTCACAGACAGCATACAAGGCACAGAAGGAAGAGTAATGCTTTCCCTATACCCAGCCATCCATTGTCTTTAGGTTGGCTTTTCTAGACATTGATTTTAACCTAATTATTGATACTTTAGGGGTTAAGTCTGACATGTTATATTTTCCAGCTCTATTTTTTGTTTATTTTTCTTGCCATCTTTTGGGTCACTTGGACATTTGTCTTACAATTCCACTTTCATTTATGTGTAGTGTTTTTAGAACACCTCTTTGCAGAGTTTTTCACTGCTTTGGATAGTTCATTTGTTGCTCTAGGTATTGTATGTACATAACCACATTCAACTAATGTTATTTTTTTAATAAATATTTTTAGATTTTGGTTTTTTATTTATCTTTAAAGATAAAGGGAAGGGAAGGAGAGAGGGAGAGAAACATCAACGTGTGGTTGCCTCCATATGTCCCCTGCTGGGAACTGGCCTGCAACCCAGGCATAAGCCCTGACTGGGAATCAAACCGCAGTTATTTGGTTCGCAGGCCCACACTCAATCCACTAAGCTACACCAGCCAGGGCGTTCAACTAATGTTATTTTTGAAATATAGACATCTTACTTCTTTTTATGTCTCCTTGCTCTCTCCAATTCATAATTGTCTTCAGTGTTTTCTCTACGTAAGTTTAGAATAACACCTGACGATGCTATGGGTTTTTCTTTTTGAACCATCAAATATAATTAAATAAACTCAAGAGTATAAGAAAGGCTATGGAATTTATTGACAATATTGTTTATCATGACTTTTCCTTCCTGTTGCTCCAACTTTCCTTCTTTTCTACTTTTTTTTGTTGTTGTTATTGTTTAGAGAATTCATTTTTAAGGGCCAGTTTCACCGTGTGTAGAGTTCTATGTTGACAACTTTTAATTTTGGCTTCTACAGTGTTTACTCAGCTATAATCTTATTGTTGTTCCTTCTAAAGTAATTCATTTTTTTCCTGGCCAATTTTAAGCCTTTTTATTTATCTTTCATTTTCAATAGTTAGACTAATATGTTTCCAGTGAGGTTTACTTTTTCTTTTCACTTTTTTTATTGTTGTTCACATACAGGTTTTCTTTATATGATATCCTGCTTGAGTTTTTCTGAGCTTCCCAAATCCATATCATTGATATAGTTTGTCAAGAGATATAAAAACAATATGCAAATGAAGTAACTAGGGAATAAGTCTGCCTTTCCTTCCGTATGTTGTAAAACATAAATGGGAGGTAAAATAAGAACAGAAGCCAAGGAGAAATGGGAACATTTCTATAAGGAGTTGTAAGATAGTATCATCCTATTTTTGTTCAACACTGACTATTTTTCAACTCTAGTTCGAGCACTTGGAAATTATTGGCGACCCCACAGTGAATCTCATTCCTTCCTTCACTTGATTCTCAGCTGGTATTATAGAAATAAGCAGCTCTGTGATCATTGTAGGTATTAAGCTACTCTCTATAGCAAGAAGTTTTTCCTCTGAGTATTTATTTCTCTGAAAGTTACCACCTGTTACCAGGTGATGTGAATGTTTATGATTAAACTGGTTACTTAGGGAGGTGTTAACACTGATTCTGCAATTCAACAACAACACAAAGATGTTTTCTTAAGACACTACTAATCTAGTTCTTGAAGAAATGGGCTCTATAAATTTTTATAGCATTAGCATACAATCCACAATCCAGATGCCTCATCTCTGAACAAAACTGCTCAGGGACTATCCTTGTACATCAAAATTTTCCCCACTTTCAGTCTTGGATGATTCACATTCTCTTATCAAACTTTACTGCTAGGTAGTTTTTCTGACTTTAGAGTCATCCTCAAACTACATCTCAAAGAGAACAGGTTCTGCTTAACCAAAAGTTCTGTCCATCCTTCACCTGGACCTCACCTGCAGCACCCTATACAAGGCGTCCTTCACCTGAGCATTCCTCAGGCTGTAGATGAGTGGGTTTAAAAATGGATTGAAGAGATTGTAAAACAGGGACAGTACTTTTTCTTGTTCCTTTTTATGAGGGGACTCTGGGACCATATAAATAACCATGGCAATGCCAAAGAAGAACCCGACCACACAGAGGTGGGAGGAGCAGGTGGAGAAGGCCTTCCTGCGGCCCTCCCCAGACTGGATCTTCAGGATGGCCCAGAGGATGCTGGTATAGGAGACCAGCAAAAAGCAGAGGGGCCCGATTAAGACCAAGACAGAAGCAGCGAAGATGACAGCTTCATTGAGCCAGGTGTCAGTACAGGCCAGCTTGAGGACAGACAAGATCTCACAGAAGAAGTGGTTGACTTCACAGGGCCCACAGAATGGCAGCCTTAGAAGGAGAAGCAGGTGTACCACAGACAGGACAAATCCGAATGACCAGATCGTGGTGGCCAGGACTGTGCATACTCTCCAGCTCATGATGACTGTGTACTGCAGGGGGTGGCAGATGGCCACATACCGATCGTAGGCCATGGCCACCAAAATCAGACACTCTATGTGAGCAAATGCTAGATATAAAAATATCTGCAATGTGCATTGGACAAAGGAGATGGCTCTTTTCTGGGTCAATAGGTTTGCCAGCATCCTGGGGACGCTGTTGGAAGCAAAGGACATGTCAATGATGGCCAGGTGGGAGAGGAAGAAGTACATGGGGGTGTGGAGTCTCTGGTCCAGACAGATGAGTGCAAAGATCATGCTGTTTGCCAACAGACTGAAGGTGTAGATCAGGGAGAAGACCCAGAAGAGGAGAACTTCTGTCTCTGCGCTGAGCTGGAACCCCAGCAGCACGAACTCCGAGACCCATGACCGGTTCCCCCCCATTCCTTACAGAGACCTGGTCAAGAACTGAAGTGTGATAAAGGTCAGGGCTGGACAATCAATAAAAATTGAAATCACTTAATACAAAAGAACATATGTGCATATGCTAGTCTCTGTTTCAATTATTTTCAGTCTTAATCTAATAAACATTTCAGAACCACATTTATGAAGGAAAGACAAACTGTTTAGCATAATGTGAAGTTGTGTCATTGGTAATAGAGCCATCCAGACAAATTCTTCATTCTAGAGCCTCTCCTTCAGCTTTTCCAGGCCCTTTTCGAAAATCTGCTATAGTTCACTAATTTAAAAGTAGTCATCCTAACTGGTGGTTTAGTTTTAGTTTAAAACATCTCATAATTCTAGAACTTTATTTTACTTATTCACTTAATTCCCTTACTTATTTTTCCTTCCACGTGAAAAATTTGCTGACAATAGACAATTTTAAGTCACAGGTCAAAGTTTGAAAAGGCTTATTCATAGTGGACAAGATTTGTGTCTTCCCTGAAGATAAGACCATTTTCTACTTCTTTACAGAAACAACAAAAAGAAAGAAACATCACATAAATAACTTACAAATCTATGTTTTTTAGGTAAGCACTCTGATTATTTTGGTGTGTAAATATCTAGCCTTATATGCATATACATGCAGTTACTGTATATTAGAAACTTTTTAAATGATAAATATCAGATCTATCCTTTGATTTTCCTTTGGCAATAACATTCTTGAACCCTTCACCATGTCACAGTCTTCTATGACATTTAACCATTGTTGTTCTTTTCTTTTTTTCATTTCATGCATATACTGTAATTTAGTGACTCTCCCTTTCTGGCAATCAGACTGGGGACCATGTGCCTCCCATTGACCATGTGTCATGGGGCAGTGTACACACACCTGTGCGTGTGCAGGAGCAGTATGTGTGTGTAAATATATGTTGTACACATCTACAAACTGTTTTTTAATGAAAATCTTAGGATACATTCCTGGAAGTGAAATCACTGATGAAGGACACTCCTTCCATTTTCTGGCCAGGAGAGAAATAAAAGCAAGCACAGGAGGTGTTTTAAAGCTCAGCCTGGGCCAGACTCCCTCAGTGGGGGAGGTGGCCGACTCCACAATTTAGACTTTGTAAACCCACATTCAGACTTCCCTTGTGGTTGTCCGACCTGATGCGTACTTCTTTTTTATTTTTTAAGATTTTATTTATTTATTTTTAGAGAGAAGGGAAGGGAGGGGAAAGAGAGGGAGAGAAACATCAATGTGTGGTTGCCCCCATGCGCCCCCAACTGCGGACCCAGCCTGCATCTCAGGCAAGTGCCCCAACCAGGAATCAAACCAGCAACCCCTTGGTGCACAGGCCAGCACTCAATCCACGGACCCACACCAGCTGGGGCTGATGGGTAGGTACTTCTATTATGCTGGACCCCAAGAGGTGTGTGCCTTAAACCTCTGACTGGAACTGGGAATAATGCACCCCCTTTGGGTTACTCTTGCCATTACTTGATAAGTGGTAGATGAGAAAGCAACAACAAAAGAAAAAGAAACTCCTCAAATCCGAATGCATCCTGAGTGATGGGTAAGGAGAGCACTGATTTTGGGGAGGGGACTGTCTTCCCCAGCTGCCAATACACAGCCCCCCACCCCACCCCCAGCCTGTAGCTCATTCCCAGTGGCCTCAGATGCAGAGATGCCTCACCCCAGCACAGGCACTTCCCATGCTGCCCACAACCCACCACTGACTGTGGTGGGGACAGGAAGGCCCCGCCCCTGCAACCCAGTGTAGGGAAACTGGGGTCCCTGTGCTTCAGAGCTGCCTTTGGAGTTTACCGAACCTTCACTGCACTGACATGGAAGGTTTCCAAGCTCCCCTGCCCTTTTGCAAGTGTTGATCCCTAAAACAGTCTGCTGCATTGCAAATGCCATCTCAGCGTCCACTTTTGGAGGATCCACGCAGGGACCACCAAACAATATGCAGACCTTTCCCCTCCCCTAATCACTAGCCTTGTGACCATGCCTGGATCCAACTGCCCTCCAGTCCCCAAGGGTTAACACACTTCAGACACACCTTGTCTTAGTTTCTTACTTGCTAGGTTTCTGAAGTTCTCTAAATGGCCATGATATCCCGTACGCCACCCTTTTTACTCCTCCTGCGTCACACCCAGGGGACACAACACAACAGACAGTCCTCCGTGCCTTATGCAGCGATGCGAATCGCACGCTCGCAAAGAGTCAGATGTGAAAGAGGCAGCCCACCCCCTCCTGCGGCTGTGCCATGCAGGACACGCGTCCTCAGAATCACAGCAGGAAAACAGAAGGTGCACACCTGCTCCCAGCTGCCTCGGCTGGGAAAAGACGCCCACCACTTCCGCTCACTTTTCAGGCCACTCATCTGTATTCAGGGACACTCATCTGTATTCACTCGAACTTACGGGAAGGCTAGTAAAAATACAGGAAATTACATGGACACCTGACAACCTCTGCAATTCCCGAAATTTGATTGTTTTCGCTGGCTGGCCACCGCTGTCTGTACTGATGTCTTTCCCACTTTGTGCTCAGTGAGGACATACTGATTGATTGAAATTGGCCCTGGCGGGAATATTTACACCACAGACATCAGCAGATGCTATAAATAAGGCTCCCTCCCCTTTAGAAAGTCTATGTTAAGCATTGATCATTGTTTATATACAATATTTTTTAAACTCAATCCATTGTAGTTATTTTCCTCTCAAATTTAGGCTCTACACTGAGAATTACTATTGTTTCTTACATAACTGACATCAGAAGCAAGACTTTTCAGCCCAAACTTCATCTGCTGCACAGAAGAGAATAAGTGTATCACCTGTTGTTATTTAGCATAGCACCGCAGCATTTACATACGTGTGGTACATGTCATTTTATCTTGCACAATCACAGCAAATTTCCACATAGACAAGAAGTAGTTTTCAGTCCATTGTGAGTTAAATTTACTTTTTTTACTAAAATTACAATTCTTCACATACATGATCACCTTTGTGTTTTTTTTAATAAAAATTTTATTTACTTCTCTTGGATAGAGGGGAAGGGAAGGAGAAAGAGAGGGAGAGAAACATCAGTGTGTGGTTGCCCCTCAGGGACTCCCTACTGGGGACACGGCCCACAACCCAGGCACGTGCCCTCGCTGGGAATTGAACCAAGATCCTTTGGTTCACAAGCTGGTATTCAATCCACTGGGCCACAGCGGCCAGGGCAATTTGCCTTTGTTTTTTAAGACCCATGCAAGTAGTGTGATCGGAGTAATGAACACATAAGGGCAGTGATTATATATTCTTTTGGATTTGTGAGATGTTGACTAGAGAATGCTGCAAGATCCATCTTGGATGCACGCACAGACATGCACCGGCTGTATCCACTGACCTATTCACAGACATTCAAAGGGATGCCTTAAAGGGCATGACAGTCCTGTGACTTCCTGTGCATTCTTGGCCAAGACCTCCTGTTTGATTAAAGAGCTCTCCTTGCTTATTCAAACAGAATCACCATAAACAAGGGCCAGCCAGCTCTTTCTGCCCAGGCTCAGTCAGAAGTCAGGGCAGAGGTGGCCAGGCCCTTTCCACAATGGTGCTGGATTCAAGGCTGTTCTGGGCACTGACTCGTCACGAACGGGGAGTCGCTACAAACTGATGTTAAATGCGCAGCACTGGTCCAAGTTTTCAGTGAAAATAATTAGATTGTCACTGTAATTCTCCAGTTATCTTTAAAGACAGGGTCAAGGATGAAATAGTGAAGAGTGTGGTACAGAAGGCCTTTCCACTGAATTCAAATGCTTCCAGCATATAAAATGGATATGATAGTGTTATCATATACTTCTTTCTGCCCTTTTGGATGGAAGCTATGATGTTTTTGTTAAATGAGTGAGTGCCAGACCCAGTGAAAAACACACACTTTGAGGACTAAATACAGGGCTGAGTGAAAGTTGTTGAGTGCACAAAACAGTTCATTTATTCTTGTGTTCTTATTTATTAGTTATTGTACTATTTTCCATAGGAACAACTGTAAACCTACCTCTGGCCCACCCTGTACATATATACAGATCCTGTGTGTTGGCAAAGCTGTTATTTTTGCTTTAAATAAATAAAATGCTGACCATTAGATGTTAATGATTTGGCAATCATTTTAGTCTATAATAGTGGACTGTTATAAACCTATAAACAGTCAAACACATTTTCCAGTTTAGATCTGCTTTGCACTTGTATTTAGAGACATGTGAAGAGGAAGTTGTATTAATCAAAAGAAGAACTGCTTAAAGTAGCTTTAAAATCACAGTTCAACGCATGCCAGAGCTTCAAAGTTTTTAAACTAAGAACCCGAGAGAAGCATCAGTAAGGGTGGAGTGGTGTGTCTTAGAAGTAAAATCTCACATGAACTCCCAGACTTTTCTTTTCTATAAATATGATCAAGCGAGCGACAATTCTACATAACAGTGTACTCAGTAAGGGAAATTAACTTTAGCTACAAAAATAATTGTCTAGAGTTCAGGATAGGGTAAGAAACCTCAGGACTATATCAGTCTTTTCAGACCCTATTAGAAACAACCAGCAATGATTGAAATACATTTAATCTCTAAACCGAAAAGTGAATAATTTAAATAAGGATAACCCGTTTTTACTGATTAGAAACTCTTACCTCTCTGCATCACAATCTGACTTCCCAGATGGTTTTTTGCAGCTGTGTTTTTTTAATTCTCAATTATCTGATCCTTTGTTCTGCGATTTTAGTTACCATTATACTAATATTTTTCGATTGGCCAAAGCTAAAAATAAAAGTTGAGATATCACATAACACTGAGTCATTCTAGCAATGGAAGAGAGAACAAACACGAGAGCATTTGAGGGTGGAAAATAATTCCACTTGTCAGTCAATGGAACGAGAATGTGACCAGCTCGTGGAAATGAAACTATAGAGTCAGGAAGAGCGCTTCCCCACAGGGGCAGGGGTGCCCCCAGCACAGGAGCCTCTGAAACACGCTCCAGCTCTGTGGCGTGTGCACAAAACCAGCACTGGCAGTCATCCTATGCTTTCCTGAGGCCAGGAAAATGCCTTCCTAACAGACAGATGCTGTCAGAGAATGAAATACACCGATGCTCATTAATAAACGGGTGGAATATATCTCAGAAATTACCATCACCATTTTACTGTTTTGGGACAGGCAATGAGTACTGCTTAGAAACACTATTAGTAGGACTTCTGTTTGCTTTCAGGCTATGGCTGGGCACTCTGTGATACCAAGGTTAGCAGCGAGTGTTATATTGGAAATTTTACTGGTGGGAGTCTCTGTATCTATACACATAGCTCTGTTTATCCTTCCACTAAGTGACTTGGGTCAAGTTATGTAATATCTCTGCACATTAAACCTTCATCTGGGTGTAGGATGACCTTTCACCTCTGTGGCCCAGTTCAGAAAGGCACAGGCAGAGGTCATGGCCTAGACAAGGAGTTTCACATTTTCTGTGTCTTTCTACTTTTTTAAAAAGATTTTATTTAGTTATTTTTAGGGAGTGCTGAAAGGAGGGAGGAAAGAGGGAGAAAAACATCAGTCGGTTGCCTCTTGTGCACCCCTAGCTGGAGTCCTGGCCCACAACCCAGGCCTGTGCCCTGCCTGGAATTGTACCTGTGACCCTGTGGGTTCTCAGGCTGACGGTCAATCCACTGCTCTGAGCCACCCCAGCCAGGGCTGTCTTTCTACTTAGTTTCCTTTCAGGCCAGTTCTTGTCTCCATTTCTCCTCCCATTATCGGAGGAGACGTAAACATAGGGAAGGACGTGAGGTGGAGTGAGAAGGTCCATGCTCACAGCCCAGCTAGGAAGAGCCCCACCCAGGATAACTTGTTTGCCTTCCTGCCCAGCCTCCTTGAATGCGCACTCTGACTCGAGGAGACAAACGTCTGTCACCGCAGTCCAGGTGATTTCTGCTGTCTCCTCATCCTAAGGCAATCACCCTCATCCCAAACCACCTACCAGTGCTAATCGGTCTCCTCTGTGCACGGCGCGTTAACTCTCGCTGTGACCTTAAGATTCTGCTTTAACCTGGAGGCAATGCCGTGGGAGGCAGGCCTCTTCCTTCTTCTAGCTGTGTCCCTGGTGAGAAATCCCAGGGTTGAAAATACTTCTCTTTATGATGGTGTCGGAGGGTGACACAGCTATTGTTCTCTGCACCCCCAGGAGCAACGGTAGTGTTTCTGATCAGCTCCATCCAACCAATTGGACTCTTGAGAATTCAGAAATTGCAATGGGCCCCATACATCATTATCCCAACATACATCTTTCCTAAGGGAGGCCCCCCCAAAAAAAGTTTTGCTGAACGTTCTCTCTGGAGAAAAATAAAGATTACCTGTGTTTCACTGCCCTCAGAGGAAACATTTTGGAAAGGGCAGGAGCAGATAGATTCTCACAGGATGCAAACAGATTTGCAAACAGCAGCCTGAGGCAAATATAGCAATTTATCACTTGGGCATAGAATAGTTTTGCTAATTCAAACTTCTTATCCCCAACCCCTAATATGTAATAAATGGGCTCCTACAGAGCCCGGGCCACTACCTCTAAATGGCATAAAACCTCCCAAGAGGACACATATCATCCCGACAGGTGTGGCTCATTTGGTTGGGCATCGTCCCTCAAAGTGAAAGGTCACGGGTTCGATTCCCAGTCAGGGCATATGTCTGGATGGTGGGTTTGGTCCCTGGTCGGGGCACATGCAAGAGGCCACCAAATGAATTTCTCTTTCACATCGCTGTTTCTCTTTCACATTGATGTTTTTCTCCCTCTCTTTCTCCCCCTCTTCCCCTCTTTTTGAAGATAAAAGAAATAATGTCAAAGGCAAGCTCTGGCCATAAAGTGATTGAGGTACGAGGAGGGAAGGCCTTGTGACTGCCGGTCTCTGGCTCCGGTGAGTCTGAGCCCACCTGACAATACTCCTGAGAATCAGAGCCCACACGACCTCAGTGACTAAACCCCGAAGTCCAAGCGGCTTCCAGGGATATGGCCCAGGGGGCTGCTGCCAAGGCTGCCCAAGGCAGCCTTCAGACAAAAGAGAAACATGCGCTGCCACATCAGAGGACCCAAGCTCATCCTCCTGTCGCTGAAACCCTTAGCCCAGAACCTCATTTACAGCGCAGCAAAACAAATGCCAAGCAGACTCAATCATTGATTAATTAAGATCAACAAGATGAGCAAATAGTAAAATCACCTAGTTGGGAGTATAGGAAGTCAGCTGTGTTTACGGGCTTTTTTAATTGATCGATTTCAGAGAGAGGAAGGGAGAGATGGGTGGTGGGGTGGGCGGCTGTTGTTCCACTTACCAAAGCTCCATTGGTTGCTTCTTGTATGTGTCCTGACCGAGGATTGAAGGGCAACCTTGGCATGTGGGGATGACATGCTAACCAACTGAGCTACCCCGCCAGGGCCTCTTTATGTTTTATATTCCTATCTTTGACTAAGATTTGTTCAACTTTATATTTGATTTATCTTAATAAAATTATCAACAATTAATAAAAATTAATGATCTGCAAATGCTGCAAGAGATTGCTTTCATCTCTCTGTGAACTAACCATATTGCTAAATTCAGGCAGACTCTGCCCTGTGGGGTCTGTGTGTTGTGGCTGCAACAGACAAGTTCACATGGACTACAGAAGTCCTGTGGAGAAAAGGGGACAGCATGGCCACTCTCTAAGTGAGAGAGAGGGCCCCAGCCCCTGCCTGGACAGGCTTTATTGCTTTCCTGGGCATGTTACATTGAGGATGGTCCTCATTTACTATGTACAGATTCACCATAGGTGATTACCTTTTACAGAAAACAAAGGAAAAATGCTGCTAATTACTTCAAAGAGAAGGATATTGCAGATCAAGGGGAAGGTGGTTGGTCCAGTTACACTCCATACTTGGGAGGTTTAGCACAGATTTGAGGAAGTTACTTTAAAGGTATGCAGTAAACATTTCCTGCCTCAATTCAGGGTGAGAGAGTTTTAGCAAGAGCAAGCCTCAAAGCAGCCTAGGTACAATGCAGGCCTGATTCCCCCTGAGAAAACCGATTCCTGGGCTCAGCTCTGTCAGTTTTCAGAATCAGGAGCTGGGCTACATTTGCCATGCCACACAGAATGGATCCCTGTGCTAAATGATTACAATGCCTTTGCCTTCGCAGTTCATCCATGAGTTACGAATTAATTCCTGTATCTCTATTCTATTTTCTAAAAGCACTGACACGATTTCAGCTTTTAGCACTGATTCTATTAAGTGGCACCCGATGGCCAAAGTTTAGTTTTGATTTTTGCTTTCCAAGCCTACATAATTGAAGACAGGACTGGTCAGTCCCAATCTCAGGAAGTCACTTCAAAAAAACCCAACTCTCGGGAGTGAGGAAGATGGCGTTGGAGTAGGGAGGAGTGGATTCTAGCTCCCGCACTCGTGGATGAAAATCCTGGCAGATCTATAGAAAAGCAGCACACTAATACATCAGTTATCCAGCATTTGTGAAATCAAAAGAACAGAGACTGTGTTGGACGCTGAAACACCAGAAAGCAGCAGGATAAAAGGAGTAGGTGGAAATGGAGAACATCAAGATACCTGAAGGAGTCTGCACCACTGAAATTCACAGGCATGATACCACAGAGGTTCACAGCATAAACCCAGGGAGTCAGAACAGATCAATTTTAGAAGCTGAGGCCAACAAGAAGAGTCTCACAAACAATGGAAAGACAAAGAAACAATCCCCAAATAAAAGAAAAAGCAGAGGCTTCAGAAAGAATGTTAGATGAAGTAGAGGCTAATCAACTAACAGATAGTGAATTCAAAGCACTGGTAGTCACGAAGTTCAAAGAGCTCACAATGAGCTACCGAAAACTACAGGGGAGCTATAATGATCTCAGCGTAAACTATATCAACATGAAAAAGGAAATACAAACTATCAGCAAGGGACAAGAGGAAATGAAGAATACAAGTTCTGAATTGAAGAACACAGTAGATAGCTTCAAAAGTAGGATAGATGAGGCAAAGGATAGGATTAGCAAGCTGGAGGACAAAGTAGAAAGCATCTCACAGAAAGAGCAGGAAAATGAAAAGAAACTTAGAAAGAATGAAGAGGGATTAAGAGAAATACAAGACAATATGAAACGTAATAATACCCGAATAATAGGGATACCAGAAGGAGAAGAAGAAGAACAAGGGATAGAAAACATATTTGAAAGAGTAATGAGAGAAAATTTTCCTAATTTGATGAGAGAAAAGGTCACACAAATCCAGGAATCACAGAGAGTTCCAATCAAGAGGAACCCAAGGAGGCCCACTTCAAGAGACATCATCATTAAAATGGCAAAATTCCAAGACAAAGAGAGAATCTTAAAGGCAGCAAGGGAGAAAAAAGAAGGAACATACAAGGGAGCCCCAATAAGGTTAGCTACTGACTTCTCAATGGAAACACTCCAAGCAAGAAGAGATTGGCAAGAAATATTCCAAGTAATGAGAACCAGAGGCCTACAACCAAGGCTACTTTACCCAGCAAGGCTCTCAATCAAGGTAGAAGGCCAAATAAAGAGCTTCCAAGACAAAAGAAGTCTAAAAGATTATGCCTCCACCAAACCAGCCCTACAAGAAATACTAAAAGGACTGCTTTAAGGGAAGGAAGGATAAGAGGGAGACAGAGAGGAACACAGGTACAAAAATGGCAATGAATAAGTACCTATCAATAATAACCTTAAATGTAAATAGATTAAATGCTCCAATCAAAAGACACAGAATAGCTGAATGGATAAGAAAACATGACCCATGGGAGGGAGGGGGGAGACCGGGCGGGGGGGTGGGGTGGGATGGGAGAAATAAATACAAAAAAAATGTACTTGAAAAGTAACTAAATAAAATTTAATATTAAAAAAAAAAAGAAAACATGACCCACACATATGCTGCCTACAAGAGACCCACCTCAGCACAAAAGATCACCGTAGACTAAAAGTCAAAGTCTGGAAACAAATTTTCCAAGCAAAGGGACAAGAAAAAAAAGGCTGGGGGTAGCAATTCTCATATCAGACAAAATACACTTCAAAAAAAAGGCCATAAAGAGAGACCCAGAAGGTCACTTCATAATACTCAAGGGAAGAATCCACCAAGAAGACATTAACATCATAAATATATATGCATCTAACAAAGGAGCACCCAAATATATCAAGAAAATCTTAGAGGACTTCAACAAAGATATTAACAGCAACACAATTATAGTAGGGGATTTTAACACCCCACTATCAAAAATTGACAGATCTTCCAAACAAAATATCAACAAAGATATTGCACCATTAAACTACACCCTAGATGAAATGGACTTAACTGATATATATAGAGCCCTTCATCCCAAAGAAGCTAAATACGCATTCTTTTCAAATGCACATGGAACATTTTCAAAGATAGACCATGTGATAGGACACAAAACGAGCCTCAACAAATTCAAGAAAATTGAAACCATACCAAGCATTTTCTCTGACCACAAGGGACTGAAATTGGAAACCAACCCCAATGGAAAAAACCCAAAAACCCAAAATCATGGAGACTGAATGGTATGCTATTAAACAACGAATGGGTCAAGAATGAAATTAGGGAAGATATCAGAAAGTTCCTGGAAACAAATGAAAATTATCTCACAACAAACCAAAACTTATGGGACACAGCAAAAGCAGTCCTGAGAGGGAAGTTTATAGCAATACAGGCCTACCTAAAGAAGATAGAAACATTTCAAACAAACAAACTTATTCTATGCCTGCAAGAACTCGAGGAACAACAACAAAGACAGCCCAGAGCAAGTAGAAGGAAGGAAATAACCAAGATCAGAGCAGAATTAAATGACATCGAAACTAAAAGCATGATTCGAAGGATCAATGAATCCAGGAGTTGGTTCTTTGAAAAGATAAACAAAATAGACAAGCCTTTAAGTAGGCTCATCAAGAAAAGAAGAGAGAGGACACAAATAAACACAATCAGAAATGAAAGAGGAGAGATTACAACTGATACCACAGAAATAGAAGGGATAGTAAGAAATTACTACGAAGAACTGTATACCAAGAAATTTGAGAACCTAGGGGAAATGGACACATTTCTAGAAAAATATAATCTTCCAAAACTCAATGAAGAAGCAGAAAACCTGAACAAACCAATAATAGCAAAAGAAATTGAAGCAGTAATCAAAAAACTTCCACCACACAAAAGCCCTGGACCAGATGGTTTCACAGGAGAATTCTACAAAGCATTTAAGGAAGAGCTAACCCCTATTCACAGACTATTCCAAAAAATCCAAAAGGATGGAAAACTCCCAAACTCCTTTTATGAAGCCAGCATCATCCTAATTCCAAAACCAGATAAAGACACTACAAAGAAAGAAAACTTCAGGCCGATATCACTGATGAACATAGATGCTAAAATCCTCAACAAAATATTGGCAAATCGCATCCAACAATATATCAATAAGATCATACACCATGACCAAGTGGGATTCATCCCAGGGATGCAAGGATGGTTCAATATTCACAAATCAGTAAATGTAATACATCACATAAATAAAAGCAAAGATAAAAACCACAGGATCATATCAATAGATGTGGAAAAAGCTTTTGATAAGGTACAACAGCCATTTATGATAAAAACACTCAGCAAAGTGGGAATAGAGGGAGCATTCCTCAATATAATAAAAGCCATATGTGAAAGATCTACAGCCAACATCATACTCAACAGGCAAAAACTAAAAGCTTTTCCACTAAGATCAGGAACAAGACAAGGGTGTCCACTTTTACCACTTCTATTCAATATAGTTTTGGAAGTTTTGGCCACAGCGATCAGGCAAGAAAAGGAAACAAAAGGCATCCAAATCGGAAAAGAGAAAACAAAATTGTCAGTCTGCAGATGACATGATAGTGTACATGGAAAATCCTATAGACTCTACCTAAAAACTGCTCGAACTAATTAATGAATTTGGCAAAACAACAGGATATAAAGTCAATATCCAGAAATCAAAGGCATTTTTGTATACTAACAATGAATCGGCAGAAGCAGAAACCAAGAAAAAAATCCCATTCGATATAGCAAAAAGAAAAATAAAATATCTGGGAATAAACCTAACCAAAGAGGTAAAAGACCTGTATGCAGAAAACTACACAGCCCTGAAGAAAGAAATCAGGGAAGACACAAATAAATGGAAACATATACCTTGTTCATGGCTTGGAAGAATTAACATCATCAAAATGTCCATACTACCCAAAGCAATATACAGATTCAATGCAATACCTATTAAAGTACCAATGGCATATTTCACAGACATAGAACAAACACTACAAAAATTTATATGGAACCATAAACGAGCCCGAATAGCAGCTGTACTTTTGAGAAAAAAGAACAAAGTAGGAGGGTCACAATACCTGATATCAAACTGTATTACAAGGCCACTCTAATCAAAACAGCCTGGTACTGGCATAAAAACAGGCACATAGACCAATGGAACAGAACAGAGAGCCCAGAAATCAACCCAACTCTCTACAGTCAATTAATATTTGACAAAGGGGGCAGTAACATAAAATGGAGTAAAGATAGCCTCTTCAACAAATGGTGTTGGGAGAACTGGACAGCTACATGCAAAAAAATGAAACTTCAGTACAAACTTACACCATACACCAAAATAAATTCAAAGTAGATAAAAGACTTAAATATAAGCCGTGACACTATTAAAGTTCTAGAGGAAAACATCGGCAAGAAAATCTCAGATATTTCATGCAGCAACATTTTTACTGATATGTCCCCTAGAGCAAGGAATATAAAGGAAAGAATAAACAAATGGGATCTCATCAAAATAAAAAGCTTCTGTGTGGCTAAAGAAAACAGTATTAAATTAAAAAGACAACCAACTGTATGGGAAAATATATTTGCCAATGATACCTCAGACAAAGGTTTAATCTCCAAAATATATAAAGAACTTACACGGCTCCACTCTAAAAAGACATCTAACCCTATTGAAAAATGGGAAAAGGACTTGAACAGACACTTCCCCAAGGAGGACATACAGAATATTCAGAGACACATGAAGAGATGCTCAATATCAGAGCTATCAGAGAGATGCAAATTAAAACCACAGTGAGATACCACTTTACACCAGTCAGGATGGCCATCATAAACAAAGCAACAAACAACAAATGTTGGAGAGGTTGTGGAGAAAAGGTGTCCTTAGTTCACTGTTGGTGGGATTGTAGACTGGTACAGCCATTATGGAAAACAGTATGGATTTTTCTCAGAAAAATAAAAATCGACCTGCCTTTTGACCCAGCAATTCCACTGCTAGGATTATATCGTAAGAATCCTGAAACATCATTTCAAAGGACCTATGCACCACAGTGTTCATAGCAGCACAATTTACAATAGCCAAGAGTTGGAAGCGACCTAGGTACCCGACAGTAAATGAATGGATCAAAAAATTGTGGTACATATACACAATGGAATTCTCTGCAGCAGAGAGAAAGAAGGAGCTACTACCCTTTGCAACAACATGCATGGAACTGGAAAGCATTATGCTGAGTGAAATAGGCCAGGCATTGAAGGACAAATACCATATGATCTCACCTTTGACAGGAAGCTAAAGAATAAAACAAACAAGCAAACAGAATAAAAACAAAGACACTGAAATAGACAACAAGTGGGCAGCGACCAGAGGGGAGAGGGAAGGGAATTTAAGGGGAAAAAGGGGGAGGGATTTTGAGGAACAAGTATGAAAGATACAGGGATGAGGACTGGGGGGGGGGGAATGGGAGGGAGGGGGGAGACCGGGCGGGGGGGGGGGGGGGATGGGAGAAATAGATTAAAAAAATGTACTTGAAAAGTAACTTAATAAAATTTAATTTAAAAAAATTGTGGTACATATACACAATGGAATTCTATGCAACAGAGAGAAAGAAGGAGCTACTACCCTTTGCAACAACATGGATGGAACTGGAAAGCATTATCCTGAGTGAAATAGGCCAGGTATTGAAGGACAAATACCATATGATCTCACCTTTAACAGGAAGCTAAATAATAAAATGAACAAGCAAGCAGAATAAAAACAAAGACACTGAAATAGAGAACAAGGGGACAGTGACCAGAGGGGAGAGGGAAGGAAATTTAAGGGGGAAGGGGGGAGGGATTTGGGGGAACAAATGAGAAGGACACAGGTAGGACGGCTGAGGGGTGGGGGAGGGGGCAGGAGGAGCGCGGGACAGGGGCATGGGCATGGATGGAAGAAATAGATAAAAAACTGTACTTGAAAAATAACTAACTAAATTTAAAAAATGTGAAAAAAAACCCAACTCTCCAGCCTGAGGCCCTGTCCTCTTTACTCTCCGGTGGCCGGACGCAGACCTGACCACCCTCTCCACCACTGGCTCCTGCATCTGTTCGGTGTATCTGTTCCGGTTTTTCTCCTGTTTTGTTACCCACCAAACACCTTTCAAACACAGAACTCACTCACAATTTGTACACTTTGTCCGTTGCCACGGCTCAGGTGGCCAGCCGTCCAGGACTGAAAATCCTGCAGTTCAGAAAACCCCCGGTCCTGGGCAAACTGGAATAGTCAGTCACCTGAGTGCCACCAAAATGATTAAAACTATATTCGGATCGCAAGCGTTAGCATTACCTTTCAACCACGTCCGTGATACTGACTCCGGGTCCATTCCTTGATGAGCAGACATACTTACACTTGGACTTCACACACAGGCACACCTGCACCTGCTTAAAATCCTCCCGCGGCGTCCACTTACCCACGCACCTGCAGCTGCTCAGGCAAGGCCCTCCACACGGCCCCACGGGCCTGCGTTTTCCAACAGATCTTGAACCTTTACTGTATTCATTTTACTGAATATAGCCACTTAAAGAGCCCAGTGGCTTGGTTCTCTTTGAAATGTTAATGACGGAAAACGTTCAGCACACAGAAGAGTGGGAAATCAGTACACAGATCCCCTGTGCATCACAGCCTCCGCTACAATCAGCACCTTGCCAAGGCTGTCTGTTAAAGGCTCTGAGGAGAGTTCAAATACAGGGTGGGGCAGACACTGGTTTAGAGTTGCTCACCTAGAAAATAATACAATAATGAACAAATAACGGTACAAGAATAAACTCTGTGTTTCGCGTACTCACAACTGTAAACCTGCTTCTGCCCCACCCCATATTTCCAGCAGTTTTAGCCTAAAATATATCGTGGGTTCAAACTCAGGAGCTCACAGCGACTCTGTGACTTCCTCCTAAATGCCGCGGCCAATCTCGGGGTGGGATGGGACCCCCTTCAAATCCTCGCATGTGTGTCTCGTCTGCAAGCTGCAGCTCTTCCCGCTCTGCGCATTGCAACAATGTTTAAGCAGGTCCTGCTGGATTTAGCAAAGTCTCCTCTGAAAATGGTGCGGCTTGTTTTCCTGACCCATCTGTCTCATTTGACCATTTTTCACGTGCCTTGCAAAATAGACCCCGCCACTGTGTGGTTTCCCCTCCTCCTGCGGCGGTTGATCCGTTTTACCTCACTCTCCAACAAGCCTTTATTGTAAGAAGTCCTGTAATAGTCATAGACTACCTGCTTCTGTTCTAATCTGAAACATCACGAAGAAAAAAGCCTTACGATCTATCTTATCCCCCCCCCCCCACCAAAACGAGTTTTAATTACTTTCCGAAGCTCTGTTCCAGCCCGGGGTGTGTGGGGAAGAGTCGCCCCCCATCCCTGCTCTCTGGCTGGCGTTACCGACTCCCGCGCACCACCCGCTCTTGCTCTCGCGCCAAACAGCAAAGAGGTTCGAGGGCCACAGAGCCTGGATTTCAACACAGCATTAGCTCTGTGACTCTTGAGCAAGTTGCTCGACTCCTCTAGGCTTCAATGCCCTTGCCTTTAAAAGAGGGGCGACAAACATCTGGTGGGGTTATTGTTGTAATGCGCAAAATCCTTAGAGCAGTGCCTAACAAATCGCAAGCACCCTGTTTGTTACCTTTTGGGACTTTGGAGTGAAGTTCAAACGGTGTTGTTTGAATATACGGCCACTAGATGGCAGCCTCCTCATTTCTGCCGCACGAACCTTTTCCCGCAGAGGTATTTGAGACTCAGTATTCAACACACCATTCATTTGATTGTGTTAACTGACATTTCTCCCCAGTTTCACCTCTTGGTTTACGCCCCATATTTTCCTTTGGAATTCCAGGAACACAGCTATTGATCCACGTATGTAGCCACCTCTAAAACTCTAGGCTGAAGCTATTCTTAATCCGGAGCTGCTAATCTTATCTAGTAATTACAAGCATTAAAACCCAAGCACCTTTGGTTATGGAAGGGGTCAACGGCCCACAACCAAAGTTGTGCCAACGGCCTGATCTTTGCTCTCGTTTCTCTCCTCTGGCTCAAAAGAAGACCAGATGGCTTCAGATGTGGCCTCCCTTGTCACGTCACGTGTTTCCCTGCCCACGGCCCGAAGAGAGGACCATAAATCTGTTGAACAACAAACAGTTCAGGGTTATCAATATTGACTGAGACACTGCTGTGCCAGGTGGTAAGACTATAAAGGTAAACAAGAATCATATAGATGCAAAAAAAAGTATTTATTAGCAAATCTACTAGATCTTTCTAGAAATAAAATATTAATGTTTTAAGACACTCAACAACTTACTCTAAAACTTATACAGGAGAATAAAGGTCCTTAAATGATTCATCTCAGCCATATATTATGGCATACTACTAAGTTGTAGTCAGACTAATAGAACAGGAGAATAACCATGAAAAAAAATTCACCGGAAGTTCAGATATGCTAAGAAGTGAACCATATGTAAGTGGACAAAGGATAGATTGTTTATGGATTTGGGGAGTGAGGCTCACTGGAGAAAAATGAAGTTGGGTGCCTTTCTCTTGCATACAAAGGGAGATCGTCCTCATACCATGGCCAATCTAAATGGATAAAAGGCCTAAATGGGGAAGGTAAAATTATGAAGTTCACAGAAGAAAATATGAAATAATTTTGTGACTAAGGGGTAGAGAATGGCTTATTACACAAGATCCCAAAACTCAAAAACTGATTGGCGCTCCATTCCATGAAAGGCGCAGATGACAGTCAGAGAGACATTTACAACATGTACACGCGACCAGAGACCAGGAGCCAGACGGTACACGAAAAACCGGTGTGAGCGTGTGCGCACACACCGGAGAAAACGCAAACGGCCAACAAACAGGACAGGGCTCATCCCCGTTCTAACCAGGAATACACAAATTAAAACCACAAGAACATACCATCTTCACATTCCTCAGAATAGCCAAAAACCACCGCGTGTTGGTGAGGCTCTGAAGAGAGGAAAACCGCGGTACTCCTGGCGGGGTTGGGAAATCATTCCCTCCTCCTGGCGCGCAGTCCGCCAGCACTGGGCGAAATGGGATATTTACATGTGTTGTGACCCGGAAGATCCACCCTGGGCACGTCCCCACCAAACCCTAGCTCAGCTTCATGCAGGGACGTGGAGAAAGCAGGGCCCTGCCGCACTGTCTGCAGAGGCAGCGAGTGGGAGGCCCCGCAAACAGGGCCCGTGGGTCGGGAAAGTGTGACGCATGCGGGGCAGCAGGAATATCGCGCTGCATTCGGAATCGGTGAACTAGAAGCACAGACGGCACTTACGTGTACGAAAACACACACAGCACAGCCCTGCACATTTCAGGAGGAGATATTCATGTCCGTGGTAATTATTAACCACAACAGCACACGTGTCTGAGAGCCATGCCACAGAGTGGTAAAGCCTGGACCCGTCTCTGAATCTCTCTGTTTAATCAGCTTCTTCATCGGAAAAATGGGAAATGGTAGTGATAACTATTCCCTGGGGCTGTTGTGAAGATTAGCTGAGTTAATACAAAGTGCTTACACAACGCTTGGCCGTAAGTACTCACTAAATAGTGTTATTATTATTATTGTCCATAATAATGAGTGGGAAGTTCAGGAAAAATAAAATTAAAAAACAACAGTGGGGCTCTGCTCAGGTGGCTCAGCGGGTTGGAGAGTCCTCCCGTACACCGAAAGGTTGCGGGTTGATCCCCAATCTGGGTGCATATGGGAGGCAACCGATCGATGTCTCTCTCAAATCGATGTTTCCCTCTCTCTCTCCCTTCCTCTCTCTCAAAAAAATCAGTAAACATATCCTCAAGTGAGGATTAAAAAAAAGAACAAGGGTGGGGACTTGTACGTTTAACAGTGAGCTAGGAATTGAAGGGACTGATTAACTCAACCCTCTCTGTCCCTGAGGTTAAAACACACACACACACACACTTCCTCCCTGCAGTTTACACTAGAGTGGGAGGTATGAAAAAGTTCACTGTGCTGTGACAAAGGCCGTGACAAGAGAACGCACAGGTGACACTACAGAGGGACACTTAGCTTAGCCTGCAGCTTTGTGAAAGGACTCTGGGGGGTAGGAGTCTGTGGGGACAGGATGACTTAGGGCTTACGATTCGGGACCAGAGTTTGGGTCACAGTTGTGCCTCTTCCTAGTGGGTAAGATTTCTGGCATCGTATCTCAGAGCAGTGATGTGTAGAAAACACTCCCAAAGGACAAATGGCTAGAACTCCAAGACCGCAGCAGAATTTCCCTCTAACTTTGCCTATAATTAGGCCTGTCTCAGGCTAGTTCATGTCTCTTTAGAGACAATCACCAAAATTGCCCATTGATATTTACCTCAACCTAAGGCCTCAAAACGCCTCTCCACCCTGGTTTGTTCCAGGGGTGGCCGACCTGTGGTCCACAGGCCAAGTGCAGCCCAGGATGGCTACGAATTCGGCCCAACACAAGATCGTAAATTTACTTAAAACGTGTGAGTTTTTTTTTTCTGATTGCACGTTGCAATATATTTAACATGTGGCCCAAGACAGCCCCTCCTCTCTCAGTGTGGCCCAGAGATGCCAAAAGGTTGGACGCCCTGGCAGAGCATGTTGGAGAGCAGGCAGGCTTGTTCTTTCACAATCCTCTGGAAGGTCAAGGTGCAGAGGGTGGTGGTTGCATCAGACCTTGGAAGGAGAAGGCACTGAGGACCGTGCTGGCCCTTAGAACCGGAGGAAGTAGTTGCCAGTCAGAGAAAAGGGTTTTCTAAGCAGCTGGCTGCAGATGCCTGCAAGTCAGCCCACACGCCATCACTGGCAGGCACACTGTGCGCCACCAGCCGCTGCATGAAAAGGGACTCACCGGGCACGCGTGTTGGATCAGTAGCTAGAATGTTGTTTTGTCCTGGGAAGGTGGCAGCTGGTCCAAGAAAAGGGACTTGGTCACAGGAGAGTTTACAAATCCCGAGGGCACTCACGAGGTTTGTTCATTTTTTCCCACAGAAGGAACATGAAAAATAACAAGGCCGGAGTGGGCTGAACTTTGCTTAGGGAACGACCTTGGACGTGAAGAAGGACAGGGACAAAACAGAAGTCCTCTCAGCCCAGTTCCCACGGGCAGAGCAGAATAACATGGTCTCCAGCAGCTTGAAACCAAAACCCAGTAGACAAGGTTCGTCCTTTGAAGCTGAGCAGAAAGTGGCTGCCAAAGTTCGCTGCTGAGACCCCAGAGGCCAGCTGCAGACTGCACAGGTTCAGTTCCCCCTTCCACCACTTACAGGCTTTATGTACCACCTTGCACAGGCTCCTGAATCTCTCTGTGCCTGGTTTTCCCCATCAATGAAATCAGGACAGTGATGATCATAGTTCCCACCCGAACAGCCACTTGAGAAAGGGTTTGTCAGGCCCTTAAGAAAGTGAGTGAAGCACAGCCCTGGCTGGTGTGGCCCAGTGGATTGAGCGCTGGCCTGTAAACTAAAAGGTCACGGGTTCGATTCCCAGTCAGGGCACTGCCTGGGCTGTGGGCCAGATCCCCAGTTGGGGGCATGTGAAAGGCAATCCCATGTTTATCTCTCTCTCTCTCTCTCTTTCCCCCTGCCTTCCCCTCTCTCTAAAAGCAAATAAAATCTTTGGGGGGGGGGGAGTGAAGCACAAACTTACCATTAGGCCCAAGTATCCACCCCCCAAAAAGGAAAACATACATCCACATCGAAATGTATATGCAAGTATTCACAGCAGCATCGTTTTCATAATGGCCAAGAACTGGAAATGATCCAAACACCCATCAGCTGGATAGTGCAGCAACTTCAACCCGTTTCATGTCATGGCACACAAAAACTAATTACCAAAACTGTGCAGCATATATATATATAAATCTGACAAAAATAGGTATAATTTTGATCCATTCACACTGAACAGCTATTGTTGAGTTGGCTGTAATCATTTTTTTATTTGACAACCTAAAGAAAAGGAGGTCAGTGCCCCCGACTAACTAGGCGGGTATCGTGCGCTGACCGGTGTGGCTCGGCTGGTTGGGCACCGTCCTGCAAAGTGCAAAGGCACCAGTTCAATTCCTGGTCAGAGCACATGCGTGGGTTGCAGGTTGTCCCCTGGTTGGGTCACGTAGAAGCGGCAACCGGTCGATGTTTCTCTCCCTCTGTTTCTCCCTCCCTTCCCCTCCCTCTAAAAAAATGAATAAATAATTTTTAGAAATAGTCAGGGACGGCACGCTTGAAAAACTCTTGTGGCACGCTGGTTGAAAATCGCTGGGTTGGTGGATAAACCAAGCGTGGTGCACGCGTGCAGCGGACCCTGCCCCGCGATACAAAGCAAGAACCTGCGGATGCTGCTCCACGCGTGAGCCCCGAAGACACCGCGCTACGTGACAGAAACCAGATGCTGTGTATACATATGTGCGCATCACATTTTGAAGTTTCCTGAAAAGGCAAATCCGTGGAGACAGAAAGCAAGTTGGTGGTTTCCGGTGACTAAGGTGGGAATAGAATTGGTTGCAAACTGGGGTCAGGGAACTTTCTGAGCTGATGGCAATATTCAAAGGCAGGATCGTGTCAATGACTGCACAGCTCTACAAATTCAGTAAAAATTGCTGCATGGTACATACAATAGGAACATTTTATGATACATAAATTAAGCCTAATGCATAAAGCTGCTAAAGAAAACAGTACTTTATCTTGAAGGGTTGTCATGAGGATTAAATGAGGGTTTTTTAAAAAGATTTTATTTATTTTTAGAGAGGGGAAGGGAAGGAGAAAGAGAGGGAGAGAAACATCAGTGTGTGGTTGATTCTCACGCGCCTCCTACTGGGGACCTGGCCTGCAGCCCAGGCCTGTGCCCTGACTCGGAATGGAAAGAACGACCCTTTGGTTCTCAGGCGGATGCTCAATCCACTGAGCCACATCAGCCAGGGCTAAATGAGTTAAAACATTTAGAACAGCATCTCACAGGTACTCGTCTCTAAGCGCTCTGTGTATGGACTAAATAATGAAGATACATGTTTGTGGCTATGTGACTGAACACACGATTAAATCACTAACAGTTCTCGTGCGTTTTTCTACACCACAGGAAGCGCTCAAGCCATGGAGTGACCGCTCTTCCATAAAGTGCATTTTAAAGTTTCGTCCTACACTTGAGATCGTTCAAGCGGAGGCGTTAAGAGGTGTCACGTGATCTAGCCGCAAACCACCACGTCTGGAACCTTACCTCCTGCCCTGCCCACTGCCAAACCCTTCAGCAGAAGTGAACTTCTCTCGGTTTCTCAGACTCGAGACTCGGGACAGCAGCACTTGCACACGTCGCTGGCTCTCGCTGGGGGGGGCGGTTGGCGGGCGGGAGAGGGGGCGGGGATCCATTTCCTCTCCCTCCCGTTGTTCAAATGCCCACCTAACTCTTACTGACTCGTTCAGTCTTCACTTAGGGCCACTTTTGATAGAAAGTTTTCCCTGATTCTTTCTCATTTCCCCAGCATCCCCCCTAACACACACACTACACACTACACACTACACACTTTACATTGAGTTTGCCAACCAATTTGACCCCCACATAGGGATGAACCGAGTCCTGGTACCCTGGGCACTCAGAATCCACAGGGACGGGCAGGGCACTGAATAAACCCTGGTGCAGTGACTCTGGGGGGGGGGGTTCTGACCCCTCAGGAGACACCTGTCAGTCCCACCACCACACAAAGTGCCCCCTCCCACTCCCAGCGGGAAAAACCACTCATCTGCTGTCTGTCCTGTCTGGAAATTCAACTCGAATCACAGGATACGGAGTCCCTGGCGTCTTTTTTCCTCTACTTGGTGTATTTTATGGTCACAGTAGGCATGGAGGGTGCTGCTGGTGTCTAGTGGGCAGAGGCCAGGGATGCCCCTAAACGTCCGCCCACGCACAGGACGGCCCCCCAGAACCGGGAATGACCCAGGCCGGTGTCAACAGTGCTGAGGTGGAGAAATCCTGCCTAGGAAATGAAAGCATGAATTAGTGAGTAAATGAATCACTTTTGAAGCTGAATTTAAGGATTGTCCTCCCTGTCCTTCCAAATTCCAAAAGGAAAAAAACCTCAAAATATGTCAATGCCCCCATTCCTTTCCACAATTTGAAATTTGTTTCTCTAATGCTATCATTTCAGGATGGGAGAAATGTCAGGATTATTATATCAGGGGCACCATGGCGTCTGCACAGATGCCCTTTCAAACATGACCCCCGCCCCAGACAGCCGGCCGCTGACAGACACCTTAACCAAGGTCAGCCCTCTGCCCAGGGCAGCCCGCACCCTGCGACTGGCACATGAGGGGGTGTCCCAACTTGGGGTGGCTCTGCAGGGCCATCCCAGCTCCAGAGTTCCCTGCGGGGCTGGCTGAGGCCTGGGTGCAGAGGGCACCGCAGCCCAGCGTCTGCTTCAGCCCCACCCATGCTCTCTCCTCCCCTGGCCGCTCCTTGTCCCTTCCTCCCCTTCCCCCAGGCGCCCGTCCCAAACCAACCCTGATGAAGGGCCTCCTCTCCAACCTCCAGGTGTCTGCCTCCCAACCGTGACGTCAGGAAACACGGGCTCAGGCTTCTAACATTTATTCTGGGGTGTGAAGATTTTTATTATATAAAAAATATCACCTAATAGTGATGGAAAGATTGGTGCAAAGGAACCTCTAGTGACAGAGAAGAGACCCCTGGTCGTCAGGGCATGGATGGAGGGCAGGGAGGGTGGGACAGATTGCCAGGGGACAGACAGCGGGAAACTTTGGGGGTGACGGGTAAGTTCACAACCTTCCCGGTGTGACGGTTTCACAGGTGTCTGCCTATGTGAGAACTCACTAAAGTGCACACTTTAATTATGTGCAGTTAATTGCATGTCATGATACCTCCACACAGCTACTTGATTTTTTTAAGAAAAGGAACAAAAACAACGATCAAAGCCTGAAAGGGAGTCTGAAAAACTAACAAAAAAAATTGTGTCTAAATCCCTAATACAGCTACTTGCATTTTTCCTTTTCTTTTGTCCACATTTTACCAGGGTAGAGGGACAGGACATGTGAGCTGTTCCAGCTGCAGTGTTGTCTCACCGGTACGTTGTGATGAACTGTGAGATGCTCCCACTAAATTTATGAATCCCATTTACCCTGGTTGGCCAAGGCTGGCCCCTTTTAACATAGCACAGCATATCCAAGATTGCGTCCGTGATACTGTCAACCCCTCCCCCACGTTTTGGTCCGGTGTCTTAACTGTGGGAGCTGGCACACAGGATCTCCCACGAACCTTGGTAAATCCCTAAGAAAATGTCAGGTGTTTAGAACCAGTGATGTAAATGCTCGGTTATATCTTGACAAATATTATATCTTAAAACTGCATCGCATGTGTTCCTACATGGCCACTCATCAGGGACATTTTCCTTAAAGCTAAGTGAAATAAATCGTGGAAATAAATCACATAAATAAGCCTCCTTGCACTCCTCTCCCCGTTCTGCCAGAACAAGTTCCTAAGCACAACCTCCTCCCTGTCTCAGTTTTCCTTCCCGCCTTCCTCCCTCCCTCCTTCCTGCCTGCCTGTCTGTCTGGACAGAGAAGATAGGCCCACATAGGTCAAGAGGTCACAAAGTGTTAAACATTATGCACAACAGAACTCTCATTACTCTTTCAGAAGGGGCTTCCATCAGAGAGACCCCTTGCTACAAATCACTACAAACCTTTTGCATTCCTCACCCTGCTGGATGATTGCATTCTTCTCTCCTGCTCTGCCCCCAGTCACGTAGCTTCCCTCCTCAAAAGCAACCAATTTTAAGCAACTTTCAGTCTTGCCATTCAGCATATCAACCAGCACACAGGTCACGTGTATACCCACACACTTAGAGAGCATTTCAATCCCTAAAAAAGGATAGCAAAAATATGAACTGTTGTGCACCTTGTTTTTCACTTAATATTCAATGTATAGGATATCATTCAATATTAATATATAGTGAGCTTCCAGATTCTTTTTAAAGTTGAACAAACAGGACGGGCTGTTCCCCATGGTCGCTGCAATTATCCTTGCCGCAAGGTCTGAGACCCTCCCCCGCTCACTCACAGATTACGAGCTCGTGGTCCAACATGTTCCAGGTGTCGCGCTAAGCTCTGAGAAATACAAATATAAGCATAAATATAAACATAAACAAATATATACAGGTTCTGACACAAGTAACGCCCCCTTTTTTAATTATAAAATCTTTTATTACAAAACCGTAAGCATGTAATTCTGTGGCATAACGTCACACTCAAGCTCACCAGATGACATTTTAGGTGAAATGCTCGAATTAAAACTATAAATTATTACACCCATATTATTACCCTACCGATTGCACTCAAGCAGGCGTTACTTCTGCCTGATCCTGTGGGGGTGTGTGCCTATACCTATATCCATATCCATTTATATCCATCACTTCTTCCGCTGCCCCAGTGCAAAGAAGTTCATGCAGCTACCAGTCTGAGTCCCTTCATTCCTCCCAAGGCTGAAGGAGGTAGGGGATATCAAGAAGCATCCCCATTTTCACTACGAGCAGGAAACGGAGGTTCAGAGAGGTCGAGTGGCTTTCGCAGGGCGCACAGCTCCGGGACAGGGGCTGAGAGCATCTGAAACCACTCCCCTTTCCCCAGACTCCACCCCAGGGGCGGGCGGCGACCTGGAGGTGCGCACGTCACCCAGCCAGCGCGCCCATCTAAGGACACCACACCCACGCGGGCACCGGCCCCGGACCAGCCTCTGGGCTCTAGGAGGCGGGTCCCCTCTGGGAGGCTGCGCAGTGAAGGCGGGAGGCGGTCCTCGGCCCGGCCCGGAACGGGGACCGTGTCTCCGCGCTCGGGAGGAAAGCAAACGAGCGAACGTGCGCCGCCTGGCTTCTGGCGTTCCCGCGGCTTCTCTGCGCGGCAGTATGGGGCCGGGGCCGCGGACCGTGGAGCTCTTCTACGACGTGCTGTCCCCTTATTCCTGGCTGGGGTTCGAGGTGACGCCGAGGCCGGGACGACGAGGGCAGAGGGAAGGGCGAACGCAAGAGGCAGGGCCCACGGTCTCGTGCAGTTCCTGGCGTTGTCGAAAGGGCCTTTAGGACAGGCAGGTAGAGAGCCAGGGCTGAAGGTCACTTCGTGTTTGTAAGATGGAAACAGTCGCCGGCTCCAGGCCGAACTCTTAGATCCTAACACAGCGGTTTTCCACCAATGGTTTGGAAAGGTGGCAACTCTGAAGAATCAAGGAGAAAGCCGCTGGGCACGGCCACCTCTTAGCCCTTTCATGTCAGTTGGTGGGGGCGGCCGGGGGGGAGGAGTGCAGAACAGGATGGCAACTGTCCACAGGAGCGACGATGGAGTTCTAGGAGTGAGCGAGTCTAGCCATTTCAAGCCAAGCAATTCCGGGGGTCCGCCCAACCCCTCCTTTGCGCTTCGAGCCGCTGTCTAATCAGTTATCCTGAACCGCCCTTCCCTGTCCCTCTGCCACGCGCGCGCCTTCCCTCTGCACACTGGCTGCGATCCCTGCCTCCGCTCCTGCAGATCCTGTGCCGATACAAGAACATCTGGAACATCCACCTGCAGTTGCGCCCGAGCCTCATTGCAGGGATCATGAAAGACAGTGGTATGAAGGCAACAGCGCCCGGGGCGGGGACTGGACGAAGTGCAGATTTCAAAGGCCCAGGAGGCCTGCCCTCCAGTGGGTCTTCATGTGGGCACCAGCAGCTGGTAATTGGCCCTCTACCCCAAACCCGGGAGGGGCCCCCCAAGCCTGAGATCCTTAGGTCGCTTCTCAGAAGCAAGTACAACTTTCCACTTGCAGGAAACAAGCCGCCAGCTCTGCTTCCCCGCAAGGCCCAATACCTGACAACTGACATTAAGCTCCTGAGTGAACATATGCAGGTTCCTCTGCAGTTCCCCAAGGATTTCTTCTCTGTGATCCTTGAAAAAGGTGAAGAGCGTGGGGTACAGATGGGACAGCAAAGGGAAGGCGGCGGTCTGGGAGACTGTGGGGCCAAGGAGGAGGGGCGGGGCTGCCAAGTGCAATGAAACAAACCCTGCGAAAACTCGGCGTCCGAGTGGAGCAAACAGAAGGTTGGGGCAGGAGGGTGTGGGGGGAGGACACAAGAGGAGAAGGAGCAGGACAAGTCAGGAGACACTTGGGTGGGAGGCTGAAGGCACCTGAGCTCTGGGGGATGTCACAAGCAGGAAAGGGCAGGCAGGTCATCCAACGGGAAGCAAGCTAGGGGAGCCCTACCTGGCAGTGCCTGTGTCCCACAGGAAGTCTGTCGGCCATGCGCTTCCTCACCGCTGTCGACATGGAGCACCCGGAGATGCTGGAGAGAGTGTCCAGGGAACTGTGGATGCGTGTCTGGTCACGGGTGAGGGCAAGGCTCTGGGAGCCCTCCTGGGAGACCCTGGGTGACATGGTGGCCCTCCCCCAGGCCTGCTTCCAGACCGCTGTTCCTGCCCTTCCCTCTTGTCCACTGACCTACTGTCCATCCCGCTCCTCACCTGGCCACCCCCTTCCTGGCTGAGTGTTCTCTTCTTCCCAGGACGAAGACATCACGGATCCTCAGAGCATCCTGGCAGTGAGTGTCCCGGCCCTGCGTGCGCCCAGCCCACCCCCTCCTCTGCAGGGAATCTGACAGTAGTGGGCATTTGGGGGCGGAGAGGGCTTAGTCTCACTTCCAGACGGAAGAGGTCATTGTTACTTGGGCAGAAAGCGTATCTGTGTGGGAGAGTCCAGATTACTGAAAAGCTGGAACTGAGAGGACTCACAAGTATATCTCACAGTTGAAAGAGGAAGGGCAAAATTCTCCATTTGAATTTATTTGATGGAGGAAGTCAGTGGGAGAGAGAGGACTAACGTTAGCGACCCTTCCTCCATCAGGAGGGCTGAAGTATTAGCAAACAGCCCAACAGAAATCCCACCAGGGAATTCCATGGGAATCAGAGCCCAGCCTTATTAAAAAAAAAAAAATCCCACAAGATATTCAGGGAATCCGAGAAGTGGGAAGGCAAGAGCCCCAGACTTAGCATCAAGGGCTCAGACTTTCACTTTGGCTCTGCTCCTGACAAGCTCTGTAAGGGTGGCCCAGCCGGGTACCACCTGGACTTGTCTCCTCATAGGTTCCAGAAGAGGTCAGGAGCCATCCGTAGGGCGCCCTCTGGTGTTAGATTTATGCAACTGTAAGTCTTTGCCACCTGCTTTTTCCATCAAACTCAAGATTTGAGGAGGAAACTAGCCCTCTTGGCAAGGATAGTCCTCCGCTTGTGGGAAGGTAAAGGCCTTGCCAGGAAAACTTGGGGACAGAAAGCAGAAAGACCCGCGTTTTCTCCTGAGATCCCCTCTCCCGCTAATAGAGCCATGGTCTCGTTCCCTGTCACGTCCCCTCAGGCCGCAGAGAAGGCCGGCATGTCAACACAGCAAGGCCAGGGGCTTCTGGAGAAGACCTCGACACCACAGGTGAAGAACAAGCTCAGGGAGACCACCGAGGCCGCCTGCAAGTACGGGGTGAGCCACGCTTGATGAGTGTCCCCAGCCCCGGTGCGGAGCAGCGTCTGAGGGTCTCTGCTGGGTCCCCACGCTCCTGTCCAAAAGCCGCTCCCCACATGAGCCCTCCCTAGCTCTCCCGACGACCTTCCTCTCCCTCCCTGCCCCTGAGCCCAGGGAAAGGAAAAGGGGGAGAGAGATGGTGATAGAGGACAGGGCATCTGAGGGTCGGAAGACTCCTTAGAGCCGTGGCGTCTCTTATCCAACAGCCCTGGCCCATTTGCTTCTGGGACCTCAGACAAGTGTTGGCTCATAACCTTCAACCCCAGCCTAGTAAACTAAACACCCTCCTCCCTGCACTTGCTCTGCTTTCTCTAGGCCTTTGGGCTGCCTGTCACTGTGACCCACTTGGGTGGCCAAACCCACATGCTCTTTGGCTCTGACCGGATGGAGTTGCTGGCGCACCTGCTGGGTAAGTGACAGGCTCACACTGAGCCGCCCTTGACCCCAGTCCCACTGATATTATATCACTGACCAGAAGGACAGGTTCAGAGCAAAAAACGTTCCTGGCATTTCCAACAGGGAAGCCTTATACAGACACTGGAGCTTGAGGTCAGGTGGGGAGGGGTCACCTTCCCCAACACAGGAGGGAAGGAAGCTTCTGTACCTGGCAGCCCAGCACAGCTCTTCTGAGGGAGCCCCTGGGGGCTTGTGCCGTCCACCTCTGATGTGCGTGGTTTTCTCCATCCAGGGGAGAAGTGGATGGGCCCTGTGCCCCCAGCCGTGAATGCCAAACTTTAAGGATGCCCAGAGGAAGCAAAGCCTTGCACTCACCCCTGCTCCACCGAGGGGTGCCGGGATGGGGACCCCTCTGTGGCCCTGGCTGGGGTGCATCGTCTGCGTGACTCTCACAGCTGCTCCTCAGTGCCTTGCAAGAGCCCCAGACTCTGCCTCCCCCGGAATAAACCAAATGCCCCTGATGCAGCAGCTCTGGGTCTGGGTCTTCTGTGGCGTTTGTGTGTTCTTGTCCCCGTGGTCACGTGCTGTCTACTCCAGCTGTGGCAGAGGAGCAGCTCTGGCTGGGTCCCCAGCTCCCAGCCCACCTCGGGGGGCCCCTCTTTTTCTTCTACAGAAACTCCCCAGGGCTCTCTGCCGGGGACACCAGACTAAGGCGGATGGATTTTGCAGTTATGCAGTTGGGCACTTAGTGTCTTCCAACCAGCCACGGTGTCCGAGATGGGGCCGAAACCTAGGCCTGGTGGGCCCCGAAGGCTGGAGGGACCCAGAGTGTGGCTGAGACTGCGCCCAGATATTTGAACCGGGTCCAGCTGCGCTGACCAGTAGAACCAGAGCAAGGCCGCGCAGGGAGACCGCCTGGCATGGCCTTGGCCTGGGGAAGTGGCTCATCTCCTCAGTTCCCTCCTCTCACCCAAGTGCAGGTCCTGAGAAGGACCCAGGCCTCTCCCTGCCTATGAGAGCCTGCCGCTCTCCCACAAACCTGTAGCTTTGCTGCTCCCCCAGTGATTTGTCCAAAGCCCCTGCTCTGTCTGTGCCCTCGGTGCAACCATCAGAATGCCTTGTTTCAACAGTATTTGGACTTCTCTGCAGACACCCTCTGTTCAAAAGCCGAAGCCACCCGTGGGCGCCTGGTGGGAAGCAGGTTCGGAGCCCACGACAGCGTGGCTCCATCATCTTCCCTCTTGGCCGCTTCCCCGCCTCATGTTCTCTCTCCCTCCTCTCTCCCCCTTTTCCATTATTCCAGCATGTTCCAGGATTCCGGGTCATCCTTGACAGGCTTATCTGAAGTGATGCCAGAGGTACATCTGCAAATAAGCCTTCCCTCCTTCGAGCAGATTTCATGAGATGCTTGCCTCAGACTTATTTGTGACGTCCGATAACTTAAAAATAACAGTAGGAGGGGACTTGAATAGATCATTGTATATCTAACATGTAATGTTTCATAGCGATCAAAAACTGTATGTCTGAGGGATTACAAAGAACATTGGAAATCTTAGGATATGATATTGACTGGGAAAAACAATGAAACTATGTATTCCATAGCATGATGGCAGCCCTGGCTGGTATGGTGCAGTGGATTGAGCCCGGGCCTGAGAACTAAATGGTTGCAGGTTCAATGCCCAGTCAGGGCACATGCCTGGGTTTCAGGCCAGGTCCCCTGTGGGGGCGGGGAGGGGGGTGGCACTCGAGAGGCAACCACACATTGCCATTTCTCTCCCTGTCTTTCTCCCTCCCTTCTTCTCTCTCTAAAAAGAAATAAAATCTTTAAAAAAATAGTACTATCTCAGTTAAGTCTTTTTTTTTAATTTAAGTTATTTTATTGTTGTTCGGTTGCATTTGTCCGTATTTTCTCCCCACCTCCTCCAAACCCACCTCCCTCCCTTGCTTCCACCCTCCCCCTTGGTTCAATTATGTCTTGATACATTAAAATATATTACATTCCAGAGGACGTTAACATACTAACCCTAGAATGAAATATGTCAAAGTGTTCCCATTTTATTTGTCTACCTTTTTAAATGATCATTTATTGTGGTAAACAAATGTACATTTAAAGGAGTGAAAAACCAGAATTTGTAGATTCACCTTTGGGTACAGTTGTGCGTTCTTCCCGTTGTTTTCTAAACCTCTCCGTTGCTTAACTTAACCCTGAATCTTATCACAGGCGAATGTGGGGTAACCTCTTGTCCCAGCTGCACTCTCCCCAGATCTGCCCAGTCACCTGTGCCCCTGACCCCAGAGCAGAGCTCCGTGTTCTCTGGAGGAAGGAGACCATTTAGACTTATCCTTACATTCATATCTAGATAATGATTTCTGGAAATGTCAGCCAAATGGAGTCCAACATGAGTGTTTTGGTCAGAGTTTTCCCAAGACACAGGTTAAGTAGGATACGTATCCATATGCAGAGAAATCAGAAGAGACCGTGGTGCAAGGGGCTGAGGACTCCCACGGTCCCCCATCTGCAGTTCCCATGGAGTCCACAGCCCAACACCCAGGAGCACTGACGTCCGAGGGCGGGAGGGATGGATGTCTCAGCTCAAGCCGAGAGCACACTCACCCGTCGTCTGCCTTTGTGTTCTGCCCAGGCCCTCAGGGGACGGGGTGACGCCCACCCACGTGGGTCAGGACCATCTGTGCTGTCTGTGCATTCGAACACTAACCTCTTCCGGGAGCACCCTCCCAGCCACCCAGACACCATGTTTTATCAGCTGCCCGGGCATTGCTGGGCCCATCAGGTGGACCCATAAAATTAACCAACGAGGGGAGAGAGGGGAAAGCCCCCAAAAGAAGCTGTATTTCTTTAAGTAAAGGAGTATTCTGTTCTTCTAATGCAAAGAGAGGTTTATACTTAGGCTTCCTTCCTTCCTCTCCTCCCCTTCTGACAGAAAACTATAATATCATACAAAATCTGTGATTGTGTCCATACCCAGCATTCAACAGTGACCACTTTCTTGCATTGCGATTTCAATTCCAAGCTTACAAGAGCACAACTTCTTAGGTAAAATTCCTAGACGTGACATTTTTCTACAGAGCCAAAGTGCAAGTCGTGGTTGACAACAACCAGAAGCTGTGCAGTGCCTGTGGTTAGCGAAACAAAACAAAGCCACGTGTCGAGTGAAAACACGTTTCCGCTCCGATTCCTAGTCTTCTGTGTGTGTGCGTATCCTCCCAGAAATGTCCAAATTCTTCAACGTGCAAATGTCAGATGTAACAAGAGAGACGCTACACCCCCTTCATCGGTCTCCCCAGGGTAACATCCTGCGTAGCTACAGGACAGTGACACAGCCAGGAAACCAACTCGGAAGGGACCGTCAGCCTTCCTCAGATTTTATACCCGGTGCCACATGGACTACTTGTGTGTCTGCATTTTAGTTCCTCATAATCTTATCACCTGAACACCACGTGACCACAACCACAGCCCAGATGCAGAGCATTCCCAGCACCAGAGCTTCTCGTGCTGCTCTCTCATAGCCACGGCCACCTCCCTCCCTCCCCGCCTCCCTCACCCCTGGCAAGCGCTAAATTCTCCGTAGAATTTTGTCTTCCAAGGGTGCTGTAGAAGTGGGATCCGATCGGCTTGCTTACATTCAGCACAATGCCCTCCAGGTCCATCCAAGGTGTGGCCTAGGTTGTACTTTGTTCCCATTTATTGCTGAGTGTCTTTCCCGGTATGAAAATGCCAGTCTGTTTCATTTGCTGCATGAAAAGCCACATGTGGGTTGTTTCCAGTTTGGGGCTATTAACAAACAAAGCTGCTATGAACATTCACGTCCAGGGTTTTGTGTGCACGGAAGTTTTCGCTTCTCTGGGGTAAGAGCCCACGTGTACAATTGCTGGGTCACGTGGTGAGCGCATGTCTCGCTTTGTAAGAAACCGCCCTGCTTTCCCAGAGCGGCTGTGCCATGTTACTCCCCACCAGCACTGCCCGAGTGACCCGGGTTCTCCGCATCCTCACCAGCATTTGGTGTTATTACTATTCTTTCATTTTTGCCTTTCTGATAGGTTTGCTCTGATATCTCATTGTGATTTTAATTTGCACTTCCCTAAGGACTAATGACATTGAACATCTTTTCATGTGGTTATTTGCCATCTGTGTGTCCTCTTCAGTGAAATGTCTATTAATGTCTTTTGCTGATTTTCTAACTGGGTTGTTTCGATAAATGTCCATATTGGTTTTAATAATAAGTTTAAAAAATAGATATATACAAACTGTAAGAACACATTTTGGGGACGACTGGGGGAAAATAACATGGGCTTGGGTATTAAGTGATAGTAAGGAATTAATGTGAATTTCATTAAGTGTGATAATGGCAGGGAAGCTGTACACAAAAAACATTCTCATTCGTTGGAACTACATTTTGAAATATTTAGGGCACAGGACACCTTTTAAAAGATGGGAGACCCTTGGCTGGTGTAGCTCAGTGGACTGAGCACTGGCCTGTGAACCAAAGGGTGGCTGGTTCCATTCACAGGCAGGGCACATGCCTGGGTTGTGGGCCAGGTCCCCAGTAGGGGGCGTGTGGGAGGCAACCACACATTAATGTTTCTCTTCCCCTCTTCCTCCCTTCCCCTCTATCTAAAATTTTTTTAAGTAAAAAAAAAAGATGGGAGACGTGGAAGGAAGAGACAAAACAAGAATGGCAAAATGTTAGTGATTGTCGGTGTGGGGTGCCCAGAGAGTTCGTTTTACTATCCTTTCCTCTTTTATGTGCCTCAGCATATTTCCAGAATAAAAGTGTTTTAAAAGGTGATGTGATAAAATGTGATTCTGCAGCAGTACCTATTTCCACTCTGTCCCCAAGTGCCATGCACACAAGGTCAGCTTCAAGGACCTGGAACCCACGCGCCCACGTGAGGCTTCACAACCAGTCTAAGGCCCTGCTGCCGCTGTGCTGAAATCCTTCGTGCCTGGGAACAAGGGACCCCGTGTTTTCATGCTGGACCCCACAAATTACGTAGCTGCAGCTGATGCTGTGGGCACGTAACACATGCTGAGTAAGTGCTTATCACGTGAACAGAAGAGGAAAAGGTGAGAGGAGGGGAAAGGGACAGAGACAGCAGAACAGCAGATGACCAGGGAAGGAGAGACAGACAAAGTGCCAAGTAGAAGGGCCGAGTGGGTGTTCCAGGGCAGGGTGCTGCCGGGGAGGCAGGGCGGTTCAGAGAAGAGGAGGAGTCCAAGTAGGCGAGTTTGGGGCCATTGTCCATCACTCCCCTTCTCGGGGGAGTCGCCTCTGCAAGTCCCGGTACAAGCACAGGTGGAAACAGAAAGAGGTGGCCACTTAGACTCCAGGGTAAAAGGACTGGAGGCCGGGGGCCCCGCTGCACCACTGCTCCTTGCCTGTCCTGTGCCCTTAACCCAAGCCTACACTGTCCCTTCAGTGTCCTTACAGAGGGGCTGGGGAAGGATAAAACCCTCGGCTTGGAGCAGACACTCTTCCGCCAAGCCAAGTTCAAGGGTGTGGCTGGCTCAAGCCGATGTCAGATTAGAAAAGACTGGGAGAGGCAGGGGGCAAGGGTAGAAGTGGCAACTGAGGGGAGGATCAAGGGATCAGAAGATCATGACTCATTAAATCAATAAGCATTCACTAATTGCCAATAAATGGCAGAACAAGTATTCATTGCCTTCCCCCTGCCCAGTACCGAGAGGACGTGCAGGAATGCACACACTGCCCGCTCCTTGCCCAGGATGCCTTCATGACCCCACCCTTCTCAGCGCACAGTCTCTCCTGGGACCCCCAGCACCCCTTTGCCCCTTTGCTCACAGCACTGGACCCTGCGTACCTTGTCTTACAGTTAGTTCTACACATGTGTTTACTTCTCCCGGACAGTAAGCTCCTCGGGAGTGAGATTCCCATGGGATCTACTGTATACACCTCAGAGATCCTCCAAGTATCCACACACAGCCAGTGTGCAATAAAACAGTATCGGTCCGCGGGTAAGCTCAGGCTGAACGACGGTCAGCCAAGGCTGCTTCTGCAGAGGACAGTCAGCCCACTCCCCGCCCAGCTTTTGTATTCGGGAATTCAGACAACACACCCTGAGGCAAGGTGTGGAATGTCTCCTTCCTGCAGACTGGATTTGTCACACACGTGCCAGGTCAGGAATTCCAGATCAAGTGTTTCAACCTCCACCTGCAGGTCATGCAACATACGGTGGGAATCCACAGCACCCCCAGAAACTGCCAATCGTTATCAGAATAAAAAGTACAAGAAGACGTCCAGGTGGGCGAAAGACGTAACGGAGATGCTTGGATTAGAAAAAGCTCGTAGTCCCCAAGTTCACAAGATCATTCTTTGGGCGACTGCACAGTGGAAAGTGGTTAAGCCTTTGGTAAGAATCAGGCCCTGGAGGCTGCCACAAGCACTTCCCACGGAGGGGGACACACCCGGTCTGTCTCCGGAGCACTGGGGACTCAGTGGTCAGTGCTGTGGCACCTGAGCCCCTCGCACCAAGAAGCAATTAAGTCCCAGGGCCAGAGCAGTTTCGGGTGAAAAGGTGCAATGGTTTTTATGTGAAGACAGTGAGGAAGTGTTCTCATTTCTCGCTCCCGCTCCAACCAATGGAGCCACACCGGCCAGGGCATCAACACCCTTTTGGAAGAAGTCGCCTGCACATTGGGCTTCCAGAGCCATTCAGCGAAAAGTACTGCCTTTGACAATCAGTCTTAATGAGCTCACGAAAGATAAGCCTGGGCATACAGAGCCTGAGATCTTAATTTCCTATTCTTGCCTTGTGGCTCTAGAATCTTATTTCATTTTCCAACATTTCCTTCTGTGGCCTTTACTTTCTGAAGATCGGCCTTTTTGTAAGACTCCAAACCATGGGAAAAATCACATCTGTCCACTTCTCCAGGGAAGGCCAGAATAACGATCTGACAACATCACAGGCATGCTGTTGAATGTATCACTATGAAGGCAGCCTAAAGGGTGTTCAGAGTGGGCTTACAACGTGGTGAAGAGCCAGGGTTTCTGGACTAGGATGGCAGGTTCAAATCTTGACCCAACCCTCCATTTTTCTCAAGTTTCTGACCTCCCCCATAAAATGGATGCAATAACAGTGACTCTGATTCCATTATACAGCTATTGTTCCTTAATTTGTGCCAGTATAATGTCCAACACTGTGAGCAGGGCACACAGAATACTGCACACATGTTGGCTACAAGTGTAAAGCAGGTTCACGTTCAGAAACAGGAAAGCGGAGAAACAAAGTCTCAGAGACGCCAGCGCGGGCAGACCTCCGTTCCCTCGAGGGCAGTCTGTTGATTTTCTCCGCCTCTCCCCTCCCCCTGTCTGCCTGCTTCCCGTCACCACCCTCCCCACAAAGGAGGTAGGCAAGTAGACATCGGCCTGGCCATTGAATTAGGTGGTGCATTCATATTTTGCTAAGGACACTAAACAGGTAAAGAGAAGAGAGAAGGAAGAACTTGGGGGAGCAATTTGGCCACAAGTATTCAGGGCAATCAACACATTTCCCATTGCTCGTCTCAACAATGACGTTTCTTAGCATTCAGCAGGAGGAAATAATAAAAAAAAAAAAAAAGGAGGAAAAACTACATGTTACAAGATGGATTAAAAAGATGGTTCAGTGGAAAGGAACCTCCCAGGGTGACCTGATCACAAATTCGTAACTGGGCAGGTCACAGGGGGTAGTCCTGAGCCAGGCCTGTAACTGCTCCAGGGAAGGAGTTGAAGCTCTGGGTGCATCCAGGTTAAATGCGCCTTTGAAACACCGGAAGTAATGCCCCTGGGAGACGTCACCACCCTCGAAAGAGCACAGAAACTTAAGTATCCTGTACCCCAATTCCTGCCAGCTTTGCTTTCTCCCACCCGCACGGAATCTTCCTTATGTCCCCTCCTTAACTTCCAAAGGCGCAAAAGAAAATGCAAGACTCTCATTCTCCCGAGAATTTTAGTTCTTGCTTCTAGGCAATTGTCAATTTTGGCTCAAATAAACTACAAAAACTTTCTACAGGTTTAGACGTTCTTACGTCTACACTTGTTATACACACCAACGACTGTGGGCCGATTTCCTTCTATCAGTATATTAACTGCAGGTTGAAGTTCTTCTGATCCCAGCTGCATGTTTCCCATGTGAGCTGAATAGTCAGGAAACTGGTGGAAATGAAATAACCAGCTGTCCTCCCATGCTCCACTCCTACTTCCTACACAGACACACCTTGTTTACACAACCTCAGGCTTCCCGTGTGCCTCCTGCCTGGCCTCTCAGTCAGTCGGGGGCACAGTTGCATCCTCATCATCCTCAACACCCGCATCCCATCTCTAAACACGCAGGCGTACCTCTCTAGAAACACTTCTTCTCCCTCCTCCCCCTCTTCCTCCTTCTGCCTCTCTCTCTCTCACACACACACATTGTCTGCTGCAACAGCACGGGCTATGCCCCCCAACTGTCCTTGGGATCCGATTTGTGCCCCGTTATCTGCTAACCACCCCCCCTTGTCCAGTGGTAACTCCCTGAAGGCAGAGCGTCCAGCCTTGTCTATCTTTCTCTGAGTGCCAAGGTCAAAGTGTCCCTCTAGCCACTTTGCGCCTGCCGGCACCCGCCTCACGGATTTACTGCCTGACTCACAAGCAAAAAGAGTGGGTCCCGGACCTCTAGTGTGTGTGGTGGGACCAGGCAGCCCAGCAGCCTTCCAATAAAGTCATTCAACTATGTTTAGTGAGCACCCGCCTTGTGTCAGGACAGGCGTCACTTGCAGGGATTCAGAGATGATGGGAATTAATCGCTCTCCAGGAGAAACGCACCTTACCGTAGTGGTAAGGCGTGAAAACAGAAAATTACCATGTAAACAGGGAAGGGCCAGGGCAGGGGTAGGAAGGAATTCTGTGGTTACAAAGTGGAGACAGCCTCCCTGGAAGGCATCCTCTCGGAGGTGGCTTTTGAAGAATCAACCGGAGGTGGCTTTTGAAGAATCAACCGTTAACCGTGCCCAGAGGCAAACCCACGAACTCCTCTTACAGGCCTGTGGAAAACCAGGAGTTCACAGCTACTGCAGCGGTGGAAGCAGAACACGCCATTCCAGGCCCACAACAGTGCTTAGTCTGCAAAGCACCGTGTGATCACAGAGACTGAACAGACCGTGAACTCTGCCCCCCGCCCCACCCCCGGGGCTCAATGTGTATTCTCTAAATATGAGGCGAGGTGCTCTTAGTATAATGCGCACCAAGAAGAGGGGTAAGGACAGGCGAATTTAACTCTGGTTAAATTCACAAAGATCCCTGAGGTGGGGAGGAGGAGAACACTCCTTAAGGTGCTGTGTGGGGGGCGGTAGGGAATGGAGTGAGAAGAAATTAAAGTGGGGCTGTAGGAGGTCAGCCCTTCGGAGAAAAAGGGTAAGTGAAGCCTGGGCAGGAACTGAAGGACTGGGGCCAAAGAGAGGGCGGGGCCAGTGCGCTCCGCCTCCTCCCCCGCCTCCCACTTCCCCCACAACTACTTTCTTTGGCGTCTGGTCCAGACAGGTGAGGTAGGAACGCCTAAGGCTGCTGAGAGGTCTCGGGAGGGTCCTGGGATTGGGTGTCAGGAGCGGGTCTGGCCCCTTTTGTAGGGTCTGTGAGTCCCTGCCGTGCAGAGAGCAGGGGACGCCTGAGGGCTGGCTCTGGGACACTGCCGCCTCTGCCTTGCTGCCCTGTTCCAAAGGAAAGGAGCCTTCTGCCCACCAACCTCCCAGCCCCTGCGGTAATAACTCCAGGCCAGAAACTCGAAATCTGAGTCAGAGTCCGCAGAGGGTGGAGGACCCTTGCGGACGCCGGGTGTAGAGTGCCGGGAGTTATCAGGCTTCTGTGCGTGGCCCTAGACCTTCGTCTGTAAGATTCTCTCTTACGTAGCTGTGGCCCTGGGGCTATGTTGTGTCTACCTGCATTTTTTTTCCCTCCAACCGGAGCATAGACTGACTGGAGGAGTTGGGAAGGTGGGGTCAGACTTGGGGTAAGTGGTGCTCCCTCCCCCTACTCGCCCCAACAGGGTCTTACTGAGGGCCCCTCACTGGGAAGCTAGAGGGCTGGGGGAGAGGTCCAGTGCAAGCAATAACAGAGAAAGGGCAGGGTCTGCCCCATCACCTGGATTCCAGAGATGCCACTGAACCCCAAGGTCCCAGGGGCCCACCCAGGCCTGGATCCTGGGGGTGGAATGGCAGAACTGGAAGGGAGAAGCCAGGGAATAAGAAAGAAGGAAGGCAGGCAGAGCCATGACACAGTAAACTGGCATGATGGCCCGGAGTCAGCACTCTTGGACAGGTTTCCTGCTTTATTCCACACACACAATGCCTTGGGACAACAGCATGATCCTATAGAGAGTTGCAGAACTGGGGTGTTCACTGCTGCTCACTTATTTTGGCCATTTATTTGATTTGAGATGGAAGAACCTGAACACCCCCCCCCCCAAAGGTGTCTAATACGGTTACTTTGGTATCTGAGCCGGCCAGGATGCCAAATGCTCGTTTAGACACAACAGCTGTGTATCTTTTTGCAGGAGCCTGGGGAGGGGCCATGGTGCCAAGCCAGTCATGGGGGAGACTGGAGAAGCCACTACTCTACCTGTGCTGCGCCGCCTTCCTCCTGGGGCTGGCTTTGCTGGGCATATGGCCAGACATTGTCCCTGTTGCTTCTTTCTTTCTGACCTCGGGTGGCTTCTTCCTGTTTGCCTGCCTCCTGGCCTGCTTTCTGGAATGGGCAATCCAGTCTGGGCAGCCGGAGAGCCCAGGGTCCTCAGGCAGTGCTCGGTGAGTCAAGGGTGGGGGCAAACGGAAGGAATGCACTACCCACTCTCCATGTGCCTCTAGTCTCTCAGGTATAAAGGCTCTGCTTTCTACCTCTGTCACTGGTATCAGTGACGGGAGGTGTCTTTTCTCAGTAGAAAATAGAAAGGGGAAAGGGGCTCCTTTCAGGCAGCCACCAATGACCTTATTTCTCCTCCCCCAGAGACAATGAAGCCTTCCAAGTGCCAACCTATGGAGAAGCTATGGTGTTGGAGTCACAGGGCCACCTCCAAGAGTTGGATCAGCCGCCTCCCTACAGCAGCATCATAATTCCCCCAGGACTTGTAGAGGGACAGCCTTGCCATCCACAGGGGCCCAGGAGAGCCCAGGCGGAAAGACGAGTGGGCTCAGAGGGGTCTATGGCCCCAGGAAACCCTGGAAGAGCTCCGGTCAGCCTCCGGCTTCGGGGACCACGAGCCATGTCCGTGGCTCCTGATCTGCAGGGTGTGGTCACCCTCCCCAAACTGGAGCCTCTTACTCCACCCCCTGACTATGACGTCAGTTTTGGTCACCCTGATGATGACAATGTTTTCTATGAAGATGACTGGACACCCCCCTAACAGACTTCCCCAGGATATATCATTTCTCTGCCAGACCCACTGGTTCATTTGAGCACATTTCCCAGTGCCTTCAGAAACATCATGAACGGAGACTTTAACCCAGCAGGGAGTCAGGCTAAGGTAAGCCCTTCCCAGTTGAGATGTAGGTGGTACAATTTGAATTTTCAGGCAACATTCAGAAACCTCACCCATATTCCCTATTTCCAGAGTTAGACTGAGGGTGAAAGGAGGCGGTGACCCAGAGAACCTGGGGAATGAAGAAAGGAATCAGCATCTGAGTGACAATTATGTTGCTTCTGTTTCTGGTGCTTTGCTTCTATTAGATCACTTGTGCCTCCCAGCCTCGTGAGGTATTATTATCATTTGAAAAATGGGGATTCCAAGGATCTGAAAAATTTTATTTGCACAGGGGCACAGTGCTAGTAAATAGCATAGAAATAACTTAAACTCTGCTGTTCATATCCCAAAGCCTATTACGTTTCTGCTCAAAACAAGGTAGCCAGGCCATCCGCACACCTCTCTTCTGCCTTGGACAACTGCTGGTGAGGGGTGGGAGACTTCGTGTAGTCAGAATGGGGGGCCGCCGCGTGTCTGCAGACTGGGTGGGCTGAGTGTGCCCAGCCCACGGAGCAAAGCTCCGATGGCCCCTGCTCCACTTGTAAAGCAGTTCTGGCCCAGGGGCTAAGAGAGTAGTGCCCAATGAAGGGTCCCCATCCTGTGGGGAAGCAGTGGAGTAAAACTGCCACACGGTTAGGGTCGGTCTTCCTGTTTTGAGAATGGTGGATAGGTAGGTCAGCAGGGATAAAGCCTGAGCTTCTTGGCAGGGGTGGCGGAGCACCTAAGGATACTGTCACCCGATGTGACGACCGGAATCACTTGCCCTGCTGTAATCGCTTCAGTCTCAGCCCTTTACGCTGACCGCTAGGGTTTAACCCCAGCCCCCGGCCTGCTTCCTCAGATCCCAGCAAAAGACCAGATTGTCTGGAATCCCGTTCTGCGGCTGTGCTGTAGCTTTTAACCAGTGGGAGGGGCTCAGTCACGGCCGACCCACCCCCCTCTGGGGTGCGCTCGCCACTCAGGGCTTCACTCACAGCTCGGGTATCCGTCGGGCGACTCCTAGTGCTCCACGCCTCCTTACCCAAGCCCCAACATTTCAATAAAGTAAAAAGTCGGCCACTCGCGTCTCCGAAAAGTTTTTGCAATAGGCCAGGAAGGCGGAATGGGAGGTCGGGGGCGGGAGCCAAGATTTCCGCGGGAACCCACGACCAATCGCGAGCCCCCGTGCGTGGGGGGCGGCTCCTCGCTTTGTCCCCGCCCCTTCCCTTTCCACCCAGCCCGCTTTCCATTGGACCGCGCGTCCACGACGAGGTTCTGCGCCTGCGCACGCACAGGCTGCGCGCAGGGAGAGGGGCGTAGCGTAGGGGTGATGCCGGGAGAAGTAGGGCGCAGGCGCGTTGTCCGCTGCCAGTCGTAGGAGGGATGCTGAGGCCGCGAAGGCTTTCGGTTTGTTGGGGTTGTGGGCGGTGCACTCCCAGCCCGGGAAAAGCGAGAAATGGCGACCCCAATCGCGAATTCCCGGCCAGCCCTGCCCCTAAAGGGGCTAATGACCGCTGACAGGAGATGCAGGTGAGTCAGGGAAGATCCCAGGGCTCCTCACTGGGGCCCAGGGAAGGGGATCCCGTGTCCCAAGCGTATGGCCTTGGTGCCTTTCCCACCTTGGAAAGGTGGGAAAGCAGCCTGTCCGCACTGCCTGCCAAGGATGGAAGCCGGGCTGCTCCTCCAGGGGCGCACGTCTCGGCCTTTCCCCTCCATGCTCCAACCTCGATTCGTCCATCCTTAGGAGGGCTTTGAACAGGGGGAGCGCTTTCCATTCCTACTAAATCTCGGCTTCTGTTCAAGATTCTCCATCTTTAAGTCTTTAAAAGGCTTTTTCTTTCCCCTGCTTCCCTTCTGAAGAACTGTACTCTGTCCCTTTAACCGATGAGACCTGCAGATCCCGGCATCCTACCTAATGTGCATTTGGGTTGGATTGACTATATCATGAGCTGTATTGCTTTGGGTGTAATGACCAGATTTTCAAAGCAATCAGCACAAACTTTGGCTTTTGAGTACCTCGAAAGGACAAGGAGGTTTCGGAGGCTCCCAGTGTGTCTCCTCCGCCTGTACCCCAATTATATCCTTTAGTGGCGTGCATCACCCAGAACATTTTAAATGCCTTCTGGCCCAGACCCAGAAGATTTAGGACTTCAGAACTGGAACCTGCAGGAGCACACAGAATCAGTACTGAAGGACTCCTTTTGTGTCCTTTTCCGCACTCCTTCCTCCCCGTGCCGATGTGTTCTAAAGTTCTACGTGGTGGTGGTGGTGGTTACTTTTGGAAAGTCCACCTTTGAGTTTCCCCACGTGATATGGAATGCAGAGAGGTGTGGGGAGAACAGATGATGCTTCAAATTAAACCCGTGGAGTTTGGGGTTAAAAATTCAAGTCTGGAACTTGAAAGAGTTAAGGACCAGGAGTCTGGATGAGACAGACTGAGGACAGGTTCTTTCAGGGGGTTTCTTAGTAACCGTCAACATTTAAGGACAGGTCAGAGGTCCTCTGGAGGAAACAGGAACCCCGTGGGCAGAGAGGGGATGTGGAAACAGTGGTGTAATGGGCCCCAAGGGAGGGGAATGTTGTATTTTGTTGTTCGTTTTAGGTGTTTGTTCATCAAAGGTTAACAGCAACAGGCACACACTAAAATGAGTATGGCAGAGCCTTTTATGAATGGCATTAACACCCAAACTTCCTCCCAAGAAGAGGGCTGTTGAAACAAACTGTGAACAAGCGGTCTTTTACAATCACATGGAAAATACAATAGAGCTAAAAGAAAGCACTGGTTTCTCCTAAAACTAGATTACAGCTGTGCTTACTGTACATAACACAATTTAAAACAGATTGCAGATGTGGAATATGGTAAATTTAAAATTCATCCTTAGATTTTTATCCTGGAAAATTTCTGTTCACAAAGGCCCAGCGTAAGGGTAAGGTTTCACCGAGGAGTGGGACCAGAACATCGTACTTTTTCCATTCGAAACAAGTCTGGTCACTTAGCTTTGGGCGAAGTTTAAGGCAGCTGGGGAAGCCTGTTAGCGGCTGCCTACAGGGAGGAGAAAGTTTTAAGGAGGAAATGCTGCAGATAAGCCGAGGGAAACCTGGGGAAACCTGCTCCGTCATTGGTCTGTGTCCTGAGGAAATAGCAAGAGGGCCCCTGCAGTCAATGTTGTTATCTTGTGGTTGATACCTAATTATACTTATTCTTATCAGCGTTCACATTGGCCATTGTTACTGCTTTGATGTCTTTAAAGTGATTCTTAAATGAAGTTTTTGATCCAGAGGTGTCCAATCTTTTAGTGTCTTGGGGGCCACACATTAAATATAATCTACACATATAATCACACACACACACACACACACACACACACAGAAAGTCTCGTAATGTTTTTAAGTAGGTTGACGATTTTGTGTTGGGCCGCCTTGGTAGCCATCCTGAGCCCCATGCAGCCTGAGGGCTGCAGGCTAGACACCCCTGCTTGACCGTGTTGTTGGCAGGTTTTTACTGAACGTTTGGGGTAATGGGAGTATTTCAAGAAACGAGAAGTTAAAATGGAATTCCAGATATCGCTGTTCCCAACCCAAACTTTCACCTGAGTTGGCTAGACATTAATCTGCTTAGGCTAACCATTCCCAACCCTGGGAGTGTTTCCCTGACCACTGCCCCTGCCTTAGAGCCCACGTGCCATCTTCCTGGGTCCCTCTCAGTTCTTCCAAGACCATGCTTTTCTCTCCTCTAACTATAAATCTCTAGCGTAGAGTTAAGCCAAGTACATGCTATAAATGTGGGATATTTCACTGATGCTATGATGCACATTTTAACATCTTCGAAATGAGGATGGATCTTTAAATAGGATTTTGAGTTGTAAACCGAAGCTATTACCATATTCCTCTCTCACTGCCATGAGGCCCATTCTGTTGTCATATGTTTGGAAACTGAATAAACAGGCTGGCGAGCTCCAGGTTTATACAAACTAGGCACATGGATGATACACATTGAAATGGGATTCTTTTTAGTTCATAAACAGAAACCGCTCTCTTTCCAAACCAACAGCAAAACTGAGGAAACCTTGAAACGAAGACATCCCTAGTAAATGCAATTACCAGAATAATTTAGCCTTTATGTGCTTTAACTCTTAAAGTGATTTCAGATTATGGTGATCATGTCCGTTGTTGGTATTTATCTACTGTGACTTTCTCTCATTCTTTCTCCTTACTCAGTTCTTAGAGGATCCCGATCACTTTTCAGCAGCCTGAATAAGTAATGTGAAGTGTTTTCTGGAATAATCTCTTGATTACAGTTGGTCTGTCGGAGGAATACTCCTTCTCAGGAATACGTGTGTGCCTGTGTATGTTTCTGTGAAGGTAGCTGTGTCCCTCCCCTAGACACACTGTCTCAGAGGATGCTTTCGGTTGAACACACTCCATAAAGAATCATGTACATCATTTTCTATGCTTAATACTTCCTTGACTTCAACCAGTTTCCATAAAATATGCCTAGGTTATTGTAGGCATATTGTACCTACAGTACAGTTGGTTGTTATAAGTCCGGTCCCTGTTGATCTTCTTCCCTCCGCCTCGTGCACACCCCCCTTCCGTGCCATCTCTTCCGTTCTCGACAGCCTTTCTCTCTGCCTCTTACCGGTAGGGCACCGGGTGTGTTCGGCATGCATCCTGACCATCAGGAAGCCCTGAAAAAGAACCGAGTGGTGCTGGCCAAGCAACTGTTGCTGAGTGAACTGTTAGAACATCTCCTGGAGAAAGACATCATCACCTTGGAAATGAGGGAGCACATTCAGGTATGGAGGTGAAAGGGGAAAGCTGCGTAAATTGATCGTAGAAGTAGGAACAGAGCTTGATGCTGTGTGCAAACCAGGCAGCGCCCGAGGAAGGAGAAGACAGTGCTCCTCTACCCCAGAGCATGTACCAGAAAAGATACGTGAATCAGGAATAGTGGGAAGGACTGCACCTGTACTGTTTTTTTATGAAAGGGATTCTTGAGCTGGGTGATGACATCCTTAGGAAGCTCATCTGGAGAAATGGAATTACAGCCAGATAAGTGAACAGGCTTTTATGTTTTATTCTTGTATTGTAGGCCCAAGTGGGCAGTTTCAGCCAGAATGTGGAGCTCCTCACCTTGCTGCCCAAGAGGGGTCCCCAGGCTTTTGAAGCCTTCTGTGTGGCCCTGAGGGAGACCAAGCAGGGTCACCTGGAGGACCTGTTGCTTTCCACCCTCTCTGGTCTTCAGCACGTACTCCCACCGGTACGGAGCCCTAGACATGTGGTGTGTTAAGAAGGGTTAGTTTGGTGGGAAAGGAATTTCTGAAACGGGAGACAAGATCTGGGTTTTATTTGGACCGGACGGTCTCCCTAAGACCTGCCTTGGGGGTCCTGATTTCTTACAGCTGAGCCGGGACTACGACTTGGGTCTGTCTTTGCCGGTGTCTGAGTCCTGTCCCCCCCACAAGCAGCTCCGCCTGTCTGCAGGTGAGAATGGATGGGATAGAACAGGTCCCACAAACTGACTGCCCTTAACTGGCGTCTGGCTGCCCTAGTGTGTGATACCTGTTTCCATTCACCTTGGGAACAGTTTCCTGGCGGAATTTGTTCGGGACTGGCAGAGCAGTTTGGGGGGGGGGGGGTTAGGCAGATTTCCCTTCCATCACAGATGGTGTTTTCATGGCGGTTGGCCCTGGAGCAACTGGTAGAGGTAGGAAGTTCCTGTGTACGGTTGGCCTGTCTCCTCTATAAAGCTGAGCTGTTACGAAAATGAGAATAGACTACATTATGGGCCACTAGCCTGCTGATTGAGTTACTGCGTGATTAGAACAAGGCTTTTAGCACATCTCATGCAGTCATTCAGTGAGTTGAGCACCCACTGTATGCAGGCTGAGTCAACAGGTCTCTGCCCTCCGTGGATCTTACAAATTTGGGGACTGAGCAAGACCAGTAATGATTAAAACCCCAGTTCGAAGGGTGCCTGAAGTTACCAAGTACTAGGGTTGGTGTGTAGTTTGTGTGCTAGTTTTTGGCTTCCTATGCCACAGACGCCGTGGAACTCTCCCTAGACAACGGGGATGGCCCGCCCTGCCTTCAGGTGAAGCCTTGCTCTCCTGAGTTTTATCAAGCACACTCCCAGCTGGTGAGTCTGGCAAGATGGCCACAGGAAAAGAGTTGCGGAATGAGACGCCCTTCTTGGGCGTCTGGACTTGGTCTGCATGTACCTTCTCTCCCTGCTTTATTTATTGGTCAGAAAGGCTTTGCTGATGGGCTGTCTTCCATGGGCCTGTTTCTGTCCTGACCTGGGGGAGTTCAGAAGAGTATGATGTCTTCGTTTTCTCAAAATGTCTCATGAGGGGGCGGGCGGGCTGGGGTTTGTGTCCTTAAGGTCATAGTCTTAATTGGCCTCCCCTCCCTCCCCAGGCCTACAAGCTGAGGTCTCGGCCACGTGGCCTGGCCCTGGTCCTGAGCAACGTGCACTTCACCGGAGAGAAAGACCTGGAATTCCGCTCCGGAGGGGACGTGGACCACAGCACCCTGGTCGCCCTCTTCAAGCTCTTGGGCTACCAGGTCCACGTTCTACTGGACCAGACCGCGCAGGTACCCGACGTGACCCTCGGGGCCAGAAACGCCCACTGCTGCTCCTCCGCCCGCTGGGCTGGTGACCTAGTTACTTCCTCTGCTCACTTTTTTGCTCACTCTTTTCTGCCTCCCCCCTTGCAGCCTAGTAAAAGAAAAAGAATTAGCGTTAGCCAGCCGCCTTGCTGTTGACTTCTCGGGGTAGCTGTGCTGTCCCCAAGTAGAAGTCCTCGGCTGGGTTCTCCGTTTTCCATGTCCGGCAGATTAATTCCCAGTCCCTCAGGAAGTGGGGGGACAGCGAGAGTCACCCAGCCGACTCCGAAAGACCCTTCTAAGCCAGGGGTGCACAGTCTAGTTATTGGCGTAAAGGTGACTTGGGCAGCTGAAATTCTTAGAAATGAAAGCTGGCTGGAATTGCCCTTATAAATACCGTGTTGTGGCAGTTTAATGCATTGGCCTGTGGAAAAGTTCCTTTCTATCAGTTGTGTGGCCACGAGGCAGATCTTAGGGTGGTTGCTTCTGGACTAGATTCCTGCCCATCATAAGCATTTTCGTTATGGGTTTTTCTTCATTAACCTCCATTATCCAGCGGCACATTGGGCTTTATTACTCTTGGCTGTTGCTGTTTTGACATTGACGATAGCCTCTTGGTGGATTAATACTGAGTCTTCACTTTGATTCCAGAATAACAGTACTTTCCTGCACTTGCCTTTGGGAGTGTCCGTGGTAAGGTTAATGTTTCTGGGAGCTCTGATCTGTCCAGGTCAGGGACCTCCGTTTTGCCTTCAGCGTTGTCTGCGGTCCCGTTCCTGGTTTTCCAGCTGTCTCGCTTCTCTGGGAAAAGTTAGGTATTTGCTCCACTCCCGGCGATGAGGCCGCTTCCATCAGGAGACACTCAGGTGTTCTCCTTCCCCGCAGCAGCCCATGCAGCGCAGCGAGGGCCTCAGAGCCACGGCTGGGACTGCTGCTTCAGACCGGTCTGCCGGGCGTGGAGGGAGCGAGGCTGGGGCATCGGCCCCGATGCCGGCACAGGGGATCCTGTTGAAAGTCAGTGAACGACACAGATGTTTCCCACGCTCCCTCGCAGGTTTTGCTCTGCAGGTTTTGCTCCCGTCATTCCTTTCACTAGGAACTGATGTTCTGGTTTTCCAAATTGTGTCTTGTCATTAGGGACCTCACATGCGTGGCAGTGTGAAATGCAGCCCTAAACAGCCCTGAGTCACCACGCAGCTGTAGGCTGTTGTTTTCAGAGACAGTCACTAGAATTGAGGGACCCATGAGCCCACTCTACAAGCACCGTTCCTGCTGGTGCCAACCCTGACGCAGACTCCGGGACCCCAGGGGTTCTCCTTCTCCGGTCACATCGTTCCGTAACTGCAGTTGCAGCAGCATCTGATTTGGGGTGCCTCAGGGTGGGGCAGACTGTGTCGGGAACCAGGGATGTCAAATGTGGGCCTTGGGTTCTAGGGAACTTCGGTTAGATGAGGAACTCTCGACATCAGCAGAAAGCAAAGCACGTCCCAGGTGAGATTAGAGACGGAGTCTTCTACAGAAGATAAGAGAAAGAAACAGTCCCCAGGGTAGATAGGGCCTGAAGGCTAAATGGAGACCTGAATTGGCCTGGAAGGGCAGCTACGAAAGAGGGGCGTGGTGCAGGGAGCCAGGGCAGGGAGGACCCCTGGTGGACCGGTGGGTAAGTCAAATAGATGCCTAGGGCAGAGGAGTGCCGAAGATGAGATTGGAGTTGAGGGGGGCAGATGCAGGGGGCCTTGAAAGTCTTCCCCAAGGAATTGGACGTCCTTGTTTTGGCATTAGAACATCATTAGCGATTCTTGAATGGAAAGTGATGCATTATTCACGCGACGGTTCAGGAAGACTAATAAGACTGCATCGCGGTGAATGGAGTAGAGGCTGGTGGCAGGACATCCATCTCGGAGTGGGAATCGTCGTGCCGGTACGAGAGGGTGAGGGAGAGGGTGAGGGCTGGACGACGCAGTGAGCTGAAGGGAGGGTGTGAGGAGCAAAATGCCGTGGTTGTGCTTCCAGTGCCTGGTGGTTGAATAACCACATATAGAGGGGGTGGAGAAGCTAAGGAGGAATCGAAGGCCTCAGAGGAGGTCAAGACCAAAGCTGTGAATTTGGCAGTTGTGCAGGAAAAATATTCAGTGAGAGAGTATGAGATCTTTGAGAAAGAGATTAGAGGAACGAGAGCAAAAGGCTCAGGACCGAGCCGTGGGAGCCGGCCCTGCAGGCAGCCTGACCACCAGCTCCGGAGACTCAGAGCCACGAGGGGGACACCGCGGAGCCCGTTTGTGGTGGGGGCGGGACTCTCGGGCCCCTCTGAAGTCCCGTGGTCACAGAGGGGTGGTGATGTGGGCCACTGGGCCCCCGCACAGCATTCATTCTGGAAGGGCCTCTCAGGAAACTCCACTCTTGTTTTATAATTACTTGATGAGCAAAGAAACAACCAAAAAATTAAGAGCCTTTCTTTTTTTCTTTGGACTCCAGAGAAAATTCCATTTACAGTTGCAGACGGTGTGTCCTTGTAGAGAACCCTGCCCATCCCTGACGGGCGCTCACTGGCGTCCTCGCTGCTCCTGCTGGTTCTCAGTTTTTCTCTGTCCTCGGTCTGTTCTCACTGCGTCTCCTCCGTGAGGCTGCTAGTTCTAGAATTACAGATCATCATATGTGAGGAAATGGGACGCATTTTAAGTGACAGGTATTCTTACCCCGTGGCATTGGTTTTTAACTTGCATTTGGGTCACAGGCTGCTTTGACGACATAGGGGCAAGCTGTGGGTCCTTCCAGGAAAGGCTGCCCACAGAACCATGCACAGAATGTCAGAGGGCTCAGGGGCTATTCCCTTCTGCTGCCCCCACCCGCAGCCAGACCACAGGCACGGGAAGACTGCTGTTTAGATAAGGGCTGTGATTTGACCGGAAATAAAGCTACAGATCCTACCTGAAGCTGTGCTGCCTTTGGAAAAAATCCCCCCAGGTGATTCATTCCCGTTTGTTGAGTGGTTTAGTCCTGTCGATTCGGGTACAAAGTGTGCGTTCATTCTTTGGGCTTTTCTGTCCTCCGCCTGCTGACCTGATCGTCTCACTGGAGTTCTGAGGCCTCGTGAGTGGGGCCACACGTAGATTTGTGTTCCCTTCCACGAGCAAACGTAACCAGCACACGTCAAATTCTGTTGCGGTCGACTCGAGAGGAGCCTTCCTACGTACGGATTCCCTCGAGGTTACGTGTTCTAGAAATAAATTAATTTTGAATGTCTTTTACTACCTTCAGATTTCCAACATTATGGGTGGCTTCCGTGTGTCCAGAAAACATACGTACTGTGTCGGCGAAGCCCATTTCTCCGTTTCCTGTTATGTTGAAGAGGTTCAAGTCTTGTGTAATGAAGCCTCAGTCGTGTGCAGGCGATTCAGTTGGCCCTTGAACAACACGGGGTTCAACTGCGCAGGTCCACTTACAGGCAGATTTATTTAATTTTTTTTTCAGTAAATACATAGTCAGCCCATTGTATCTCTGGGCTTCACATCCCTGGATTCAGCCAACCTCAGATCAAAAACTATTTTTGGTTCACTGTTGGGGATCTGAGGATGTGGAATGCTAACTTATGCCTTGGTCTGCACCATTGTATCTAAGGGACTTGAGTATCTGCAGATTTTGGTATCCTTGGGGGGTCCTGGAACCAATCCCCTACGGACACCCAAGGACAACTGGTTAAGTTCTGGGGGAATCAAAAATATGTGTGGATTTGTGACTGGGGTGTTGGTGCCCCAATTCCAATAGTGTTCGAGGGTCAACTGCATTGCAGACAAACCGATTGGTAGTTCTTGGACTTTGCGTATTGATTTCGGAATCGCTGAAGTCTTGTTAAACGCAATTGCCGAGGCCCAAGACTTTGCATTTCTTACGAGTGCCCAGGTGATGCCCGTTCTGCTGTGTTGGGGACCACGCCGTGAGAACCACCACAGTGCATTCCAGAAGGGCGTGCTTTTTTGTCGAGGGCTGTGTGGTGTAACTCTTCTGCCCGGGTAGCATGTTTGTCTTCACTGTGGTTCATTCAAGTTCATAATTGTGGTTCGTTCAAGTTCGTAATAAAGTGGCTTCTCTGAGCTACGAGAGACAGCCGAGACAAAAGTTCAGCAGTTAATGTCAGATTATTATAACATAGCTTCCCATGGATGGGCGAAATGCTTAAGTTCGGGAGGTACGCCTATGGCGGCTCAGGGCTAGATAAGCAAGATTCTTAATTTGGACTGCAAGGTTGACCAGTAATAGGTTTCTTTCGTGAAAAAAATGGTAATCGTGTTACCATTCATTAGACCTGCACATAACATTAGTGCAGATCATTGCAGTGTGTGCCAGACACAGCTATAAGTCCTTTCTTTTCTCACAAAATGGGTAGTAGAGCCTTGAGGGGCTTCATAACTTGTACCAGCTTTGAACCCAGGGATCAGACCTCAGTCTGCCTGAACCTGTAGCCACTGCACGTAGTCCTGGCCCTGACAGAATCTTCTAGAACAGCGTGCTCCTCCCTGAACAGGTGTTTTCTGTAGACACGATCACTGTCTCTGCGCACGTCAGCTCTGTCATCATGGTCCTATTAGTCCTTTGTCACTGAGCAGTGTGTTTTCTCACAGCCCCATAGGGGACCCTCATTCACAGCTCAGTAGGTGGTCCCCCCCCCCCGCCGTTTGTGTGCAAGGGCATTGGCTCTGAAGAAAGGCCTGGTTGGTGATTGGGAAATGGACAGAGTTAGCTGGCTCTTGGTTGTCTTCATTGACTTGCTCTGATCCAGGAGTCAGCATATCTCAGTCAGTGAATTTTGTGCCGTTGCATGCAGAATTCTGTGTCTCGGGTTGTGCTTTCTTTAGCCTCTCAGAGGGTCTCTGACTTCCCTTACCGTGGACCGCAGAAAAGTGGTGCTGACTACAGCGAACAACACTAAAAGGTATCTTTCTTCCAGGAAATGCAAGAGAAACTCCAGAATTTTGCCCAGATGCCTGCTCACCGTGTCACCGACTCCTGCATAGTGGCCCTCCTCTCTCATGGCGTGGAGGGCGGCGTCTACGGTGTGGACGGCAAGGTGCTTCAGGTGTGTGCAGTTTGCAGACCGACGATGTTCTTAAGGCCGGCCCTTGTCGCACAGTGCTGGCTGCTGCGGGGGGCAAGGACTCAGGAGGCCCTACTGACTGCTTAACCTCCCTTCTCCCCTGCTTCCGCCTGGCAGCTGCAAGAGGTGTTTCGGCTCTTTGACAACGCCAGTTGCCCGAGCCTCCAGAACAAGCCGAAGATGTTCTTCATCCAGGCCTGCCGCGGAGGTGAGTGCCTGGAGGGCCGGCCCGGGGAGGGGGCTCCTGGGCAGCCCCCCCAGCTCTCACTTTCCTGTTTGCTCCTCTCAGGTGCTATTGGACCCCTTGGGCACCTCCTTCTGTTCACTGCTGCCACCGCCTCTCTTGCTCTGTAAGTGTCCCCGATGCATGGGGTGTGCTGGGACCTGGCAGTCCCTGGCTCTCAGGCCGCCAGCTCTCCGTGCACCGCCACGCCCTGTCCTCAAGACTCTTGTGGACGTCTTTGCCTCCTGTTCTGAGGACTCTGACTCTTTTCCGTGCTTATCAATAACCCTGATGTGCTTTTTTGGTTACTCCTTCCGGTTAGGGACTTTCTGTCTGTCCTTCCTGTCCCTCTCGCTTTACCCCCTTCCTCTTTTCCTTCCTCCCTCTTTGGTCTCTTTTTACTTTCTCTTCTCTTTTCACCTGCCTTGCCATCCTTTCCTCCCTGCTTCTCTTCATCATCCACGTGCCGTGCACGTCAGCGGGGGCCCCGTTCCTCAGCTGCTGCCTCCCTCTACTCTCGCCCGCAGCCTTCTGCCCCAGGACTCCGTGACGGGGCTCAGCAGACACGTGGGTGCGCCTCTCACCGGGAGGGAGCCCGTAAGAATGAAAGTTCTCACTGCAGTCAGATTCTGCCTCTGCCACTAGCCAGTCAGGTCGCATTAGAGAAGTCACTTGATGTCCCTCTGTCTTTGTTTCCTTCATACAAAATGTAGAGAGTCATCAGGCCTACTTCATTGGGTTGTTTCGACGACTGAGTGAAGTACTACAGTACTACGTAGGAAGGGCTTGCTTAGCGCAGTCGCTGGCTCTTAGTAAATCCATGAGAAATGCCGGCTACGATGGTTGTAACGTGACCAGCGCCTTCAGGGGCTTGTGGTTGGAGCAGAGGTCACTCTGTCCAAATACTCAAATAATTTTTTAATCTGTTGCCTGTTCAACACTTGTAAATGGTTAATACTGCTTCTATTCTCCTACTATCACCAAAGAAGGTAACTGATTAAGGTCCTGCACCGTAACTAGAGCCACTCCAGGTACTATCACAAAGCGAACGACATCGTGGTCGCTCCCAGGCGCCTGCTAGTGACTCGGAAGATAGAGCAGACACACACGAAGTTCCTGTAGGCTCGTTCAGAGGCCTCAGGTCAGCAAGGGTGGAATTGGTGAGCTACAGACCATACACAGGAAGACGCAAGCCGTGAGGAATGGGCCACTTTAAGTCAGCTCAGCTTGAAGAGATTTTCCTGGGCAGGTTGAGGCTTAATTTGGACCCATAGGCGTGGCTAGCAGGAGGAGCCTTTCGAGAGTAAAGGGGGAAATACAATATAGGGCAAGCATGGTGAGGTTAAGAGAACGGCCCAACCCCCCGAAATGGGGTGTCGAGTCAGAAGCAAGCCCGGATCTCATTTAAAAACCAAGCATCTGTGTGATATATCATGTGCGTTTTTCAGACTGTAAGACGCACCCCCCACCCCCGCCCGGAGGAATAATGGTTGTTAATGCTGCTGCTGAGTTCTGTTTACATGGACATTGATGCAGTATTACGTTGTTTATCTTACTAAATATTTCACCACATTTTTTCTTCGATGTTTTTTTCCTATTTTCCTCTAAAGCCTGGTGCATCTTATGGTCTGAAAAGTACAGTATATAGTGAGGTGTGGCCGACCACATGAGGTCAGCCAGCTGATTATAAACATTTAGCCGCAGCTGAGAGTTTGGGGCCTCAGCAGATAAGAGTATCGAGCTTTGGGGAGCGTATATAAGAAAGGAGTGGTGATTTTTTTCCTGGCATCAGCATGGCAGGAAGCTGCATTAAGAAAAGAGTGCTGGGGGCAGGAACTGACTTTCATTCACCTGCTGTCTTCCCAGGCCCAAAGCATTGCCTGATAGACACGTGGTGGCCTCAATAAATAGTGGATGACGGGATGAAGGTTCTCCCAGTAACAGAAAACAGATGTGGGGATATGGTAGAGAAGGAACCGGTAACATTTATTAATTAATAGATCTGAAGGCAAGAAAGGAGTCTCCTTCCTTTGAGGGACACATGCAACTTGTCCTAGTTCCTTCAGGAGGTGTCACCAGCAAAATACAGTGAAGTAAAGACACAAAGCACTGTGTCCTGTATTCAGAGACACACAGAACCCCTACGTCTGGGTAGGGAGAAGTTGCTCTTTCCTGGGGCGACCCGAGTCTTCCTTCTAAAATCAAGTTCTTCAGTGGATGACCAGGGGCTTGCTGCTCCTTGGAAATGAGCCCACCCGTCTTCAGCCATATTTCGTTAATATGACAGGTCTGTAGAAAGTGCTGCCCCGCCCCAGTTGACCGCCTCCTAAGCTGGAGCGGAAGCTCTAGGAGGGGGAAGTCTTCACTCGATCCCCAGGGCTTAACACCAAAGTAGCACTTGGCACGTGGCCGCTGCCCAACACATTCTCAGAGGACCCGTGAGTCTTGGCCGTTTCCCGCACAGGTCTTCACGCTTCCCTGTCCGTCTGGGCTCTCGAACGTTCCGTCGTGGAGCAGCAGTGTTGCAAAAGAGCGTACTTTTCGTCTTGGGTGTGACGAGCTGCGTGTCCTGCCTGTCTCTTTCCTGTCAACATGCCCTGCCCCCCCTCCACTCCCCGAAACGAAACATCAAAAAAGGGGTCGTGTGCGGGTAGATCAGGCCTCGGTCAGGAGGCTGGGCGCGTGCTCAGGGCAGGTTGAGGAACTACTGCAGAAACTGAATAATAGTGTACTTCAAGTTTTTCCTCTGAAATTGCTCTTTCAAACCTTGGGTGCCTGGTACAATTTGGTTTGTGAAATTAATAGACAAGTGGTAAGTGCTTTTAAAAAACACAAAAAATGCTTTGGAAATGACTGGTCGTGCTTAGTTTTATAACCTTTTTATTGATGCAGATTTCAGGTGTTTGACTTTTACATGGCACACACATAGTGATCATATTTTTGGTTTATTAACTTGCTTTTTCTTTTATAATAAAACTGAATACGTCTGCCCCAGCTGATGTGCCTCAGTGGGTTGAGCGCCAGACTCAGTGAATTGGTTGAATTCCTAGTCAAGGCACATGCCTATGTTGCGGGCCAGGTCCCCAGTAGGGGGTGCTCAAGAGGCAACCACACACTGACGTTTCTCTTCCTCTCTTTCTCCCTCCCTTCCCTCTAAAAATAAATAAAATGTTTTTAAAAATCTAAATATATTAGGTATTCTATTGTGTATTGCAATAAAGAAGCACTGTGACTTCCAGGTGCGTTGCTCAGTGAGCAACTGAAACCATTTTAGTTCTGTTCACCAGGAGCTTGGGATTCGGCGCCTTCCCCCCACAGACCGGCCAGCTCAGACCAGGGGCTTGTGCGCCCCTCGACAGATGCATGCGGGGAAAGGAATGGGGATAATGGGTTTCTGTGTCTTAACTCCCAGGTTGGAGGCGGCAGCCGGAAATGACTCTTCCCAGTCAGTGTTGTAGGGACCTTGGCCTTGCCCGTGTCGGGCCCAGGAGAGATGGGAGGGGGTAACATCCTCGTCCACTCTGTGCCTTCCTGCAGATGAAACCGACCGCGGGGTGGACCAGCAGGACGGCAAGAGCCACGCCCCGCCCCCCGGCTGCGAGGAGAGCGATGCTGGTCGGCAGGAGCTGCCGCGGATGCGACTGCCCACTCGCTCGGACATGATCTGTGGCTACGCCTGCCTCAAAGGTAGCGCCGAACGATTACACTCTCTTCCACACTCGCATTTTCTCGTGTGAGGCTCTCTGACGGGTGGGTGGTGGAACGAGGGGCCGCAGATGGCGAGTTTGGGACATCCAGCTCTGTGGGTGAGGGTGTCCCGGGTGACCTTCACACTGGTGGCTCCTGTCCTGGCTGCAGGGACTGCCGCCATGCGCAACACCAAACGGGGCTCCTGGTACATCGAGGCCCTCGCTCAAGTCTTCTCTGAGAGGGCTTGTGACACCCACGTGGCCGACATGCTCGTCAAGGTGAGTCGGCTGCACCTGGCGCCCTGACCCTCCTGCACCCCCGCAGTCTGCCCCCGCCCCCCGCCTGCTTCGCCCAGTCTCTGCATCCTCCCTGTGGTACTGACACCATGGAAACGCCAGGCTCTCAGACTCTGGACCCTGCGTGTTTTCCTTGCCTTCCCAGGTGAACGGACTTATCAAGGAGCGGGAGGGCTACGCCCCCGGCACAGAGTTCCACCGGTGCAAGGAGATGTCGGAGTACTGCAGCACCCTGTGCCGGCGCCTCTACCTGTTCCCGGGACACCCTCCCGTGTGAGGCCACCTCCGTCACCCGGGACCGCGGGAGGCGCGGTGGAGCCTCTTCGGGACTGGGGTTTCCGTCCTCCCCCTCAGGGACTCGGAGTCCCCAGGCTGGTTTCATGCCCGTCATCTTTGCCGTGGCGTCTGGGACTGCAGGCTGGCTCCCGCCGTGGGAGGCTTGCTCCCCGGGGGCCGGCGGCCCTGGCAGGACTGGTTGCCAGGAGCTCGGCTTCGGCTTCGAGAGAGGAGCCCAGCGGCGGGGTTGGGAAGCGCCCTGTTGGCTGGAGAGGTCTCCTCCATGGGGGTGCACCCTTCCTGTGCCCCGCTCCTGTAGGTGGCACTTTGGTCGTTGCTTTTATCACATCAGGACATCTCAGAGGTCACCTCCTGCCCTTCATATCCCAGCCTACTTTTCTGAAAGAGAATTTGGAAGGCGTCTTATTTAACGTAGGCATTTGAAGGAACAGACGGGACCAGAGACACGCTCTGCTGCTGTGTGTGTGGAGGTGACCTGTGCGTTCCTTCAGGGCAGCAGGGCCACCCTGGGAGGGACAGTCTTCCCGTTGCCACTGTGGGCTCTGGACTTCAGGAATCCAAGCTGTCACAGAGGTGGGGCTGGGGCGCACCTGGGACCTGTCACTCAGCAGTCGTTGCCCGGGAAAGTCCCAGAGATCTTTCCTCTGCGCTCTTACTGAAAGGGCCCGGCGGGCAGTGCATCTGAGGCAGGTCACGGTGGTACCTGTAACCTGTCGCCTTGCCTTTCTTACCTGGCTGTCACCTCCCTGCTTCCTGTCTCTCCCCTGTTCGTTTCATCCTGTTCACTGCTGCCTCCAAATCTGTCTAAACTCCTGCTTGCTGGTGTCATTTGGTTGTTCAAGGATGCAATGTAGTACCTTGTTCCTGCTTTCTGTTCCGGTGCTGAATCCCCTTTTGATTTTCCAGGGCCGATTTCCCCGCCCTCGCAAGTCTCCCCACCTCGGGGAGCCCTTGGCCGTATTGGCATACGTGTTGTTTGCCCCGGGAGCCCTGTTCCTCGGTGCTGAAAGGGTACTCCTGCTCCTGAAGGCCTCCTTGACTTCCACTCTAGTGTCTGTGTGACAGATTTGGGTTTTAAATAGAAGTCTGCTCATCTCACTCCCCTGCTGGGAACGCGTTGCTTTCTTCTCAAACCTCAGATGACGTCCAGACTCCTTCCCTGGGCCTGCAGAGCCCCTGCCTGCCCCGTAGTTGCATCACGCGTGGCTCTCTCTCTAAGGGAACAGCTGCAGTGGCTTTGTCCATGTCGGTCCTGCCCTGAGCCGTCGCGGACACTCCCGGGCCCACGGAGCGCCACCCTCACCACACGTGGCTTTGGTGGTTTTGCCCCTCGACCTCAGTTCAAATCCACTCTCTTGTGGAGGCCTCCTCAGGCCATTGTCTCTCTCAGCGTGACTGTGTTGATTACTGGCTCCTGTGTTCTGTTTAATCCCTTCGCTGCGCTTTTCCTAACCTATAATGATACACCGACCTGCTTCCCTGTCCGTCTGTCTCCCCTACTAGGCCGTAAGCTCCATGGGAGCCCAGACTTTGTCTTGTTCACCAACATCTACCCCGCTTCTGGCACGTAATCGGGGCTCCAGTAAATGTTCGTTGAAGGAAGCAGCCCTCGCTGGAACCCTGCCTTTTGACTGTACACAGTTTGGTGTTTTACTCTGAATTGTTTGGTGTGTTTTGTCTCATGCGCCGGCATTACAAATTCCTGAGGCTGTGTCACCTGTGAGACAGCTTCCTCCACTGTGTCGTAGTTGAGGTGCTCAGTAGATGCCCGTCCGTGAGCCAGGTGGTTTGGAGACTTGGGGCCCCGTCCTGCTCTCCCTGGGCTCAGGGCTGTCGGGAAGCATTTGGGTGATGAAACCTTTCCAGTTCCCACTGCCAGGATGTCGCGTTGCCATCAGGTGCCAAATAAATGCTCATATTTATTACCGATGTGCGTCTGCCGTCTCTGTCTGCGGATAATCACGTGGTGCCTACTTACTCTTAGCCCCTTGCAGCGTTCTCACCCCTCCCAGGGCCTACCCCTTCTCACTTTGCTGCCCGATTTTTAGTAGGAACAGATCCATGCCTGAGATGAGCCCATCTTAGTTGCACGACCGCGGGCAGTGTGGCCAGCACTGGGCCGTCTCAGGGCCAGAAGAGCCGGAAGTCGTTACCAACCAGTATCGGGTCTGGATTATTTCAAGTAGGTGGGGAAGGCTGGCGTGGGAGGGTAATCAGGCTGGTAGAATCCCTTACCTCACATGGTCCAGTTTGGGTGGAAGGTCTTCTAGGGTGGGCACTGGGCAGAGAATTGTCAGGCAGCCAGGAGCAACCTAGGCAGCGGGCTGCGTGCGCCTGGGGGAATGAGGGAGCCACGCCTAAAGGGGAGACCTGGAGAGGCCAGTGTCTCCGTGCAGGTGGGGCGGGGAGGTTTAGCGGGAGGGGAAATTCCCTGGGACCACTGTGGCAGGAAGAGCCCTGGGACCTGGGAGGAAGGTGAGTGCAGAGGAGGAAGAGCGGGAAGGGACTGCGGGACTAGGACCTCCCTGAGTCCCGTAGTGCCCAAGTTCACCACCAGGGGGAGATGGAGAACTGGCTGGAGGGGGGGCCCTGGGGGCAAAGGGCTTGAGAAGGGGCAGGTGGTCGGCTGTGCTGTGAGAAACCTGGGGGGATCTCCTCGGGAGAGGGAGGGACGTGAAGTCTAGGAGAGGTTTACAAAAGTACTGGAGTGGCAGGAACAAGGTAAGCCCCCGTTTGGGGAGTAGGAAGGCGCAAGGAGGTGTGGTAAACGCGGGAATCACAGAGCAGCATCCGCCTCTGAGCTGGAGTCCGCGTCCTCCCCACCCCCGCCCTTGACTGAGGGTGTCAGGTCGAATTGCACCGTCTCTGCCCCCCTCCCCCAGAGGCTCACCTCTGCCAGGGGATTCTCTTCTAAAATTACCTCCCTGAGCTGGGGGCTGCCCCGTGCCGCCGCCTCCAGCCTGCTTCCTGCACAGGGAAGGGAATGGGAAGAAAGGAAACAAGTCTTGGCGAAGGAGGAAGGCAGGCCTCCAGTGGGGGGAGGAAGTCCCCAGTAGCTGCAGCTGACAACTGGTGGGCATGTCCGAGGCGCGGTGCTCGGAGCCTCCCCACCCTCCCCACCGTCACATACAGCAGTCACTTTCCCATTTTAGAGCTGAGGGAAATGAGGCTCAGAGACCTGCAATTGTACAGAGGAGAAAATGACCCTGTTGGTTAGAGCGTCACCCTGATATGCCAAGGTTGCATGTTCAATCCCTGGTCAGGGCACGTACAAGAATCAACCAATGGATGCATAACTAAATGGAACAACAAATTGATGTTCCTCTCTCTCTCTCTCTGTCCAACATCAATTTAAAAGTTCTTTTTTTTTTTTTATTTGAAAAGGGAAAAATGTTACTTTAAGGGCATGAACTTGGAATCAAATAGACTGAATCCTGGCTCAGGCTTTGAAGATACTGGAGACCTTAGCTACGGTACCTAACCTCACGGAACATCAGTCTCCCGTATCGAAAAGTGAGGAAAATTATTTGTACCTTCAAAGGTCCCCACGAGGACTGAAGGTGATGCCGTACAGCAAATTGCATGGTGTTAACACATTAACTATCTCAGAAAATGAGCTCCAGTTTAATGACCCTAGTTCACATGCACTGCGGGAGCGAACACTGTGCTCACTTTTTTGCATGTGTTCTTTTATCTCCGTGTCCGTGACCCTCTGAGTCACTGCCTTTCCGAGGACATGGAAAGCAGCATGGGGAGTAATCTGTCACCTTGACTGTGCCCTTTTTGCTTACAGGACTTTTCTCCTGGCAGGAGACTGTTCTCCTTCCTTACCTTTGGGAGCTATAGATTTTTCCCACTGAGCTGGGAAAATAAACCTGAGACCAAAGACTTTATTATTATTCCATCTCAGCCCTAGTTAGGGAGAGAAGGGGGTGGGGTGGGAAGTGTGTCATGCTTGGAAAACCAGAAGAGGGAGAAAGAGACCCGTCCTGTGCTATCAGCAGGGCCTCCCAGGGCACGGGAAGAGACCAAGGGTGTTTCAAGGATCTGGAAGGTGCGGTCCTAGAAATGACTGCCACTTGGTCACTTGGACAACCTTCCTTCCCATAGCACGTCCATAAGCCTGTAGGTTTTAACTGTTTAGTATCCTGGACCCCAGAAGAATATGTATGATATACAACATTTGTATCTAATAGAATACATGCATGCTTATGAATTTGTTTCCAAATTGAGCTTTCCACAGAACTCCCTGGAAATCCAGCTTTGTCTATCCATATAAGAACCCAAGGACTGTACCCACCAGAGGATGGGTAGGGGAGGCTGGGCAGAGTCTAAATTTGATTCTCTTGTTCTCTTACAGGGTGATAACCCATGAGGTCTCAACTATAATCGCACAGTCCAGGTAATGCCCCTCGCACCCTGCACTAGCAGCTGTCGACTTCCTTGACCTTCCTCATTTCCGAATCTGGGTCTCGGAACTGCAGCTGCTGCTTCTGCTTGGCTCGGTCCAGTGTGAGGGCCACCCCAGCCCCACGGCGCTAGCCTCCACATCTTGGAGTTCATAACCAGGACCTGACTTTCTCTGGAAGAGTGAAGAAATAGTGCCTTAGATACTTGTTTCTTGGGATTATCAAGACCCTCCAGAAACTGGCTGCCTTCGGGAGAGCTGTACTCCACAAACAGCTGAAAATCTTCCCAATTTCTGAAGCTCCCTCCCCGCCCACCCCCAAATATAAGTTCACTTAGCACTGCATTTTCTTAAAGACAGTATTCGTTTCCTCTCACACTGACCCCTTAGAACTCTTGTTTTCTGCCTGCAGAGCTAGCAGAACCCTTGGTCCCTTGACAGGGCACATGGTCATCTTTGTGGGTGGACCGTAAACCTTCAGGTGCGGAGGATTCATCTTACAAAAGGTGCTTCTGATGATTTCCACCTTCCCACCTGCTGTGCACAGGGCTTAGATCCAAATTTACCTGCGGACCACATATTCAGTGTCCCTGCCCTACTGTGCCTGAACTTGGACCGTCCTGGGACAGACCCCACTTGGTGATGGACCCTAAATGACCCCCTCGATTATGTCTCTCACTTCTATTGTGAGGAGTTCACAGGAGAAAGAATGTCCTAGGAAAATTGGCAAAAGGAGATAAAAATGTGATGCCAGATCGTTTGTCGTTGGCTAAAAATGATTTACTGACCTGAAGAAGAGAAGAATGGCAAAGTACTTCCCCATCATCCTTTGTATTTGTCGTGAGAAGTGCCCCTGTCTGCGGCCCCTGGCCCATTTCCCCTTTCCCGTTATGCAACCCAACTAGACAGACCCGCTCCTCAGTCCACACAGAAGCTCAGTCCCTCCCCGTGAATGCAGGCTGCTGGTGCGGCGGACACTTACTGGTCTGGGAAGTGGGAGAAATGCCAGAAGCCTGGGCTCTGCCCCCCTTGCTTCCCACAGCACCCCCCACCCAGTGGGTGCGAGATCAGGGGCGACAAGGAGTGGCACTGAAGCATGATGAGCAGCGCCCCGCAGACAGAAAAGGCAGAGCTGGAGGAGAAAACAGAACATTGGATGGGTGGGGAGAGATGCCCAGCAGGCGAGGACCACACCGTGGTTGGAGATGCAGTGGGAACAGCCCAGCAGGGAGAGATGGCAGAGCAGCCTCAGCTACTCCACGAGGTGAGTCACACTCCAGTGTTTCGGGGCCTTGGAGTCACCGTCCAGCAGGCAGGGAAGCCTCACCTTTCACTTACTGGGGGAGAGATGGGACATTTTTTTTTTATTTGAGAGAGAGGGGACACTTCACTGGTGCAGGTTTAACATGCTCTGGGCACACACAGGTTTGAGAGCATGCTAAGCAGTTTTCCTTCCTGGCCTGAGCGATATTTATAGAGGGACCAGGGCCTTGGGGCTGGAAGCCTCCTAGTGACGCAGAAGGGGGACAGCGCTGCTGCCCAGCCGAGGGAATTCCCTGTGGGGCTGTCCCTCAGGTCGTCACCCTGACCTCCTCCCCACCCACACTGCTGTCACACCTGCTTCGACCCCGAGCAGATCAGATGTGGCTGTGGGGGGTCATGTGATGGAGAAAGAGCTATAAATAGCTGGGGGTGGGCATGCTGCCCCAGACGCCTTGGGGACAGGCAAGAGGACAGGCTTAAGGAGCTGTACTGGGGGGAGGACGGGGGCAAGCAGGCCAAGGCCTGGCCGGGGGCGGGAGCATGGAGCCATCTGGGTCCCAGCGCCGTCAGGGCGAACAAAGCTGGTGGGGCAGTGCCCCCCAGTACCAGTACATGCCCTTCGAACACTGCACCAGCTACGGACTGCCCTCGGAGAACGGGGCCCCCCAGCACAGGCACCGGAAGCACGCGGGCCCCTTTCCCAACTCCCACCCCCACCAGGTAAAGTCCTGAGGGGAGGGGGCGCGGGGGTGCAGGCGCCAGTGGGGTGATGGGCTGGGGGAAATTCGGCATTGAGTGAAAAGAAGGAGCAGTGTTCCTTTTCCTTTTTAACTTAAGTGCATGGCAATGTGTTCAAAACATGGCGACTGTTAGCAGGACTGGGCCGAGCTCAGTACCCACGCGTCTGTCCTTTTATATAACCTTCGCCGGCGGGTCTCCCCAATCCTACGGGGACGGCAGAGCCACGCATGCAGCCGGAGCTCGTGCCTATTACATAAGCCACACGGGTGGTTGGCCGAGGAGCCCACGTCTCCGCGCGTGCGAGCTCCCTCACACCCTCTCCCACACGCAGCACCCTCCACAGGGCGCCACGTTCTTGTCAGCCAGGCCCACGCGCTGCTCCCTGTTCAGACTGGGTGCCTCCCTCCCCTCCCCAGCCCTGCTCTGCAGCGGTGCTTAGCCCTGACCCAGCCCGCATGGATTTGGGGGGATGGAGCACCCCTCCTCCTCACGGGGCCCTGGGACCCCAGGGAGAGAGGCGGCCTGTGGCAGGGCGTGCCCTGAGCGCCGCTGGCAGGTAGTGTCTGCTCGCGGTGTCCCAGGTGGGGCGTGGACGGAAACACTACCTCCCTGGATCACTAACCTCGTTCCAGGAGGTGAAACAGCGCGAGCAGGGCAGTTAGTGTGTGTGTGCCTGTCCACTGCTCAGGCTTCAGCTCGGCTGTGCACGTTGTGAAATCAGATCTCTCCTCCCCGGGCTCTCCCAGGACCAGCGGCAGCAAGGCCCGGCCTGACCCTGGCCCCAGGGGAGGGAGTTGGTGCCGTGCGGGTGGGGCACTGAACGCAGGTAGAGCCCTGGCTCCCTGGCCCCGCCCTCCACACACCTGCTCCACCTGGGGATGGGAGCAGGCAGCTACCAGGTCCGAGAGCCACTCCTCTGCCCTCTTCACATTTGGGGGAGCATCTAATTACCCTGGTCTGGAAAGAGCTGGATTCCCTTGCCTTCTCAGGACTGGTTCCTGTTTGGGCACACACATCCAGGGAGCGAGAGGTGGGCTTTTTCTACGTTTGGCAGAGCATCTGAGGGGGCTCTACTAAGGCCAGGCACACGAAGGCACAGAGCCACCAAGAGCCACCTTGTCAGCATTCCTAGGGGGAGGTTGGGGTGGGCGTGGTCTCGGGATCTTAGAGAGAAAGGCAGAGACACGGAGCAGAGTGGCAAAGAAAACGTCTCATGGACACAGAGGCACAGGTCCTCTATCTCCACTTCAGAGTAGGAACTGGCCTCCTTGATGAAGGCTGCCATGGGCGGAGATGAGTACGGACGGAGAGAGGGTGAGGATGGGCAGACGGAGGTAGAGAGAGGGGAGTGTGCGGACGGGTGGAGAGGGGGCAGTGGAGGGCAGGAAGGGCCACAGAGAGACCCTCCTCAAAGCCCTTGACACCCGGGATTTTAGGAGGCTGTTTGTTTGTTTCTGTGAGTCTGCGTGCTTCCTTCTGTCTATTCCTTTGGACCCTTTCGTAAGGCACATTTCCCACCCTCCCTCTCTCCAGGTCTATGGCCATGACAAGGAGCAGTTCTCGGACAAGGAGCAGGACACGGCGACACCCAAGCGGATGGGCTCCAGTGCTACCATGGACAGCACAGATGAGGACCACTGTTCTAAATGCCAAGGTGATGGACAGAGCGGCAAAGGAATGCGGACCAGGAGGAGGGACAGGGCTCTGGAGAATGACTTGGGGGTCCCATTGCATTTCCCCCACCCTCCCCTCTGCACATGCACCCCAACGCCCTCCTGCCAGGGTTAAGGAGGGGCGTGTCTCCCCAGTTCCTCGTTCCCCACTTTCCCTCCCACCCAGCCCCGAGAGATGAGTTTTGGAAAGGAAGTCAAGGATCCAGCAGGGAACTGGCCTTCGGTGCCCCTTCGGCAGGGGCAGCACCTGGCAGGGGAGGGAAGAGAAACTCGGTGAATGAGACACACAGACAAGATCCTTTGTTACCGAGACATAGACCGAGACCTGCCTTCCAGTCCTCAGTCGTGTACCTGAGCACTGACTGGCTACCCTCTTCCTTACCGCCCTCTCTTCCTAGACTGCCTCTGCCGCCTGGGACGCGTGGTGAGGAGGAAACTGGGGGAAGACTGGATCTTTCTGGTGCTCCTGGGACTGCTTATGGCTCTGGTTAGCTGGAGCATGGATTACGTTAGCGCCAAAACCCTTCAGGGTAGGTTCCACCTGGCCCTGTCCCCTCGGCCTCTCCCCACACGGGGACTGTGTCTACAGATTCTGCCTAGGACGAGCTGGGAGTGTTCTGGGGGCGGGGACATTGCACAGAGGGGATCAGGCCCAGAACAAGACCAGAGTGGACCAGACCCAGCTCCACTGCTCCTGCCCCGTCCACCTGCCACCAGTCAAGCTGTGGCTGCCCCTCTATCACTCACCCCAGTTTTCTCAGGACTTGCCTGGTTTGGGCACCGAACATCCTGGGACGCAGCAGCACCTCAGTTCCGGGCAAACTGGGGCGGCTGGTCACCGGTGTGGCCCCTAAAATCGTGGCCAGAGCCCCAGCCCAACTGTGGTTTGTGGCAGGGCCCCCACCTCCTCCGCATGCGGGGAACTGGAATGGGTCAGAGCATCCCCAGTAACTCAGGTTTCCCACACACGTGTCCCGGGAGAATAGTACCATCTCTCGAGATGCAGTGAGAGCGTCCCGGTGAGGGCATGCTCCTGTGTGTGTGTGTGGGGGGGGGTGCGGTGGGGTAGAAGGGGGCGGAACTGGGGGGTGGCGGCGACCTGTCACCCACGCTGCCCTGAGCCAGGCGCGTGTCTCCGCAGCCTACAAGTGGACCTACCACCGGGTGCAGCCCAGCCTGCCGCTGCAGTACCTGGTCTGGGTCGCCTTCCCACTGATTCTCATCCTGTTCAGCGCCCTCTTTTGCCACCTCATCTCGCCCCAGGCTGTCGGTGAGAACTGAGCCGGGGAGCCTCCCCAGTCCCGTCATCAGCACCATCTCACCGCCCTGTGGACCCCTCACCCCACCTCCTCCCTCCCCCGGCCCTACCCTGACCGCTGCTCCGTCTCCGCCCTCCCCACCAGAGCCCCCTGCCTGCCCCCCAACCCCACATCCACTGTCTGGGCGGTCGTCTCCCTTTTCACCTCCAGCCTGAACCTGCACACAATCACCTTGTAACCCCGTTAGGCTCTGGGATCCCCGAAATGAAGACGATCCTTCGTGGGGTCATCCTGAAGGAGTACCTCACCCTCAAGGCCTTCATGGCGAAGGTTGTGGCACTGACGGCAGGGCTGGGCAGTGGCATTCCCGTGGGGAAGGAGGTAGGTGGCCGTGCCCAGGTGGGAGCTGGGCCCAGGGTGGCCCTGGGAGCAGACGTGGGCCCAGGCACAGGGTCCAAAGCCAGGGCCAAGGGCACACGGGAGACCAGGGAGGGGAAGCGCCTGGGAGGCCCTCGTCCCGGGCGGAGCAGCAGGGCCGTGGAGCAGCCTCCCGACCCGGCACCGCTGACGTTTTGGGTGACATTGGCTCGGGTGTGCGGGCCTGCGCACCACAGGCTGTTTGGCAGCATCCCTGGCCCATCCCTCGTCCATGCCAGTAGCAGCCCCCAGGTGTGGCAGCCAGAGTGTCTCCAGACATTGCCAGATGTCCCCTGGGGTGGAGGTGGGACCTGCTCCAATTGAAGAGAACTGCTTTAGAGACACTCCAGACGGATGCTGTTGTGTGTGTGTGTGTGTTTTTTTTTAAGATTTTCTTTATTTAATTTTTAGAGAGAGGGGAAAGAGAGGGAGAGAAATAACAATATGTGAGAGAAAATTGACTGGTTGCTTTTCACAGTCCTCCAACCGGGGACCCGGCCTGCAACCCAGACATGTGCCCTGACTGGGAATTGAACCAGTGACCTTTCAGTGCACAGGCCAGTGCCCAACCCACTGAGCACACCAGCCAGGGCCCAGGCCCTTGTTTTAACATGTGACAGACAACTGAGACCTAGAAAGAGGCTCATGTGCACTCCCATCCATTTCCCACTGGCGGGGGTCCGCGTAGCAGCCAGGGTCTTCTTTTCAGAGTGGAGTCAGCAACATCTGACCTCTGTGCGGCTTTCCCTGACGGCTTTCCACCCCTAAAGTAAAATCCAGAGCTCTCTCTGGGGCTCAGAGGCCCGTGGGCACCCGCCCCCTCTGTCCCTCTTCTGTCCTCCCAGGCCGCTCCTCGCTCACTGTACTGGGGTATCAAGGCCTTCTTCCTGTCCCTCCACCGCGCACGCTTGCTCCCCTCTCAGGGCTCCTGCACTTGCTGTGCTCTCGGCGAGAACCGTCTTCCTCCTGATTCCCACGTGGCTCACGCCTTTGTTTCAACACGACACGACTCACTTGTGACCTCCGGGCACCTTCTCTGAACACTGCCCCGTCCCGCCTCCTCTGTTCTGTCTGTCTCTGTCCTTCGGCCCTCCCTCAATGTCTTCCCAGCCCTTGGAATTTTCTGGAATAGTAGAATGCCCAGCTAGCACCTCCCTTTCTCTCTGGGGTGAAGTCCTGTGAGGGCAGAACGCCTGTATTTCTCACTTCTGTGTTGCCAGCACCCAGTGCGGTGCCAGGGGCAGCGCGTGTTAGCACAGCGAGTGCCCCAGGCTTCCCATCCGGACCCCGCTGCTGACCCCGCCCCTCCGCCTCTCTCCCAGGGCCCCTTTGTCCACATTGCCAGCATCTGCGCGGCCGTCCTCAGCCAGTTCATGTCTGTGCTTTCTGGGGTCCACGAGGTAAGGCTGGGGAAGTAAAATGAGGTGGGGCTGTGCGTGTTCAGGGTGTCGGGAGGGCTGCCTCGGCTCTGGGCTGGCCACGCCGCTGAAGCGGAGCATGGCGCCTGCCCGTGCTCCCCTGGTCTCCACCCCGTCCCCCGCCTGCCTTCGCCACCTGACGCCTCTGTGCAGCCCTCGTCTGTCCAGCAACGTCCCCTCCTTCCTGCTCTGCACCCCCGCGTCGGAGCCTGCACGCGGCCCGCGGCTCCGCTAGCCCGCCAGTCCACGCTGCCCCCACGTCAGTTCCTGTCCGCGAGCCCCTCCTGTGCTGCCCCGTCCCTTTCTCGCTCCCAGTCCCTCACCCTGTGTCTCTGACCACGGCCCCTGCGCCCCGGCCCTCCGCCCTCCTGGTCCTGCGCGCTTCTCTGTTGCAGACCGTGCCTGGGCAGCTTGACCTCCTGGCGTCGGCCTGCGCAGTGGGCGTGGGATGCTGCCGGGCAGCGCCTGTTCGGAGGCAAGTCCCACTTCCGCCCACCCGTTCCCGGAGCATGGCATGGAAGGGGGTCTGGGTGGCCGCCACAGCTTTGGGGTGGCAAGGGTCGCTCGTTGAAGGGACTGGCGGGTGGGCCTTCAGCCCATGGGCTCCAGGCACCCACACCTTTCCAGCAGAGGGCCGTATGTTCTTTTGAGGCTGGTGGCTCTTTCATGCAGGCTTTATTGATAGTGCGGTTTGTCTGAAGTCCCTTCCTGGCTCTCTTGCTGTTGACACTCCTCTCCCTGATTGTCCCCACCTCCAGCCTCACTCTGGTGATCATTTCTTGGCTTACCTGCCCACCATTTATTTCCCTCACTTTTATTTCATTTTCTGTGTTTGGCCTTGCGCTATGAGGTCACTTCCTGTCTTGGCCTGGGAATTGCAGGGGGCGAGGGGACCACCACGATGCCCTGTGACTTAAGCCTCTCCTTCTGCCTCATCCCCCACCCTTGCTTGTTCTCCTCTCCTCTCCTCTCCGTGCCCCCCTTCCTTCCTCTCCCCTCCCTTCTCTCTCCCCTAGTAGCAGCCGTACTATTACACCGACATGCTGACGGTGGGCTGCGCTGTGGGAGTCGGCTGTTGCTTTGGGACCCCCCTTGGAGGCAAGTGATTTACCCCTCCTACCTGTCTGCTCACCCGCCTCGCTCCCCAAACTATGGTCAGCACCCCCAAGTGCAAGTATTACCAGGTGAAGCCCCGGCGTAAGGAGAATAGCTAAGGTTCAGCGAGCGCTTAGTATGTGCAGGCAACGTTCTGAGCACTTTGCCTGCCTTCCTGCCAAGAGGCGCGTGAGGCTGAGGTGGCAGAGGAGCGGGGAGAGAACAGTGCCCTCCTTGTCCTGGACGACCCACCAGGAGGCACGGCCAGGGAACGGGTGGCATGTGTTTCTTTACTCATCATTATCTGTTGTAACCAGACTAACAGCAGAGATTCTATCGACCGGGCGTTGGGTTCGTTGGTGACAGAAAGGACACCCTGTTGACAAATAGACAAAATTCCAGGAAGAGCATATGTTTCTGAAAGGCACCAGTTGTCCGAGGTGTCTTTTCGACTACGAAAATGTGATCAGTGCTTTTGTAGAGGAGGCTTCTGGTGGCTGAGATGGCTTGGTCCTGGGAATGACGAGGGGAAGCACTCAGAGTTCATGACAGTGAGCCACGTCCCCTCGTCCTGACACGGTGCCAGTGTGCGTCCCGTTGAGGAGATGAGGTCAGCAGACGCCTCAGTGGGCACCCTGCTTGTCCCTCTCTTGTCGGCTCTTGGCATTGGAATCATTGGTGCCGCTGCAGAAGGGTAGTAGGTTGGAACTTTTACAAATGTTAAATTTCACAATGTCTATAGCTACTTTTACCTTTATTCACTCTTTCACCTTAGAAATCCAGAATATCTAAAGGACCTTTTTAGACAGGTGAAAAAAAAATTTGGTTTTGTTTGTAGTTAGATTCTTTAACAGTGAAGAGAATCAGAATTTTCTGCCTAAGACTGGAATTTCTGGGATGAATGAGGAAGGTTTTTCTTGGTCCCGTGTATGTAAAGTACAGGAAAGACCACACACAGGAAAAATACAGATAAAACACGGCTGTAAAACCTGCAAAAACAAACAAACAAAATGTGACTCTTGATGTGAGAAAATGTTAAGCATTGGAAAGTTAATTAAGAGGCCATTTCCAGAATGTTTGCATTAAGTGGCAGATATTAAATGGACGTGCAGATAACATTACTTGACTGGTATCATTTCATGAACATGGTTTACAAAAGAAAAAATCAGTCTTAAAATCATTTATTCACTATCTAGTCAACCCTTAATTCCTTACACAGTTGAAAGAAATAGACTTCAACGTTCCACCAAAATGCCAAACGCCTTTTTGCTTCTGTTGCCTGCGCTCAGTGCTGCCCACGGGGCACCGTGCTGGGTGGGTCCCGTGCTCCCCCGGGGGGCTCACCTTGAAAGACAAGCAGGCAAGCAGTCCTCCACTCACGGAAGTGTCTTCACGGCAGCCGGGTCAAGTGCAGTGGGAGCTTTCTGCTAGGCTGCCTGGGTGCAGGGAGTGAGGGGGTAAGGGACTGGCACTGGACCTTTACTAAAGAGATGGTGTTTTCCCCGGCCAGCTGGCTTGGTTAGAGCACCGTCCCCATAGGCCAAGGTTGCAGGTTCGATCCCTGGTCAAGGCACATGCATAAATAGGTGGTACAAAGAAGCAAGTTTTCTGCCTCTCTCTCCCTTCCCTTCCCCCTCTCCCCATGCCCCACTTCGAATCAATAAAGAAAAAGAGAAATAAAGAGATAGTGTTCGATCTGACACTCAAGGAAGACTGTGAAGGTGGGGTATTCTGGACAGAAGAGACAGCATTGCAAGGTCAAGATTTGGGGGCTATGCCTTGGCCAGGTGGCTCAGTTGGCTGGAACATCATCCCATACGCCAAAAGGTAGTGGGTTCGATTCCAGTCCAGGGCACATACCCGGGTTGTGGGTTGATCCCTGGACAGGGTGCAACAGGAGGCAACTGATCGATGTTTCTCTCTCACATCAATATTTCTCTCTCTCTTTCTCATCATTTACAAAAACGTATCCTCCAGTGAGGATTAAAAAAAAAGACCCGGAGGCTATAATTATAGTTGGTGAGTATTGCTGAAAGATGCAGAGGGAAGAGTAACAGGAAATGAGTCTAGACAGGTAAATGGGACGAGCTCAGGAAGGTTCTCGTAGACTCGCACAAGAAAGTAGATTTCATTTATTCTCTAGGCTGCGTGCCCAAATGTGTTTTTAAATTTACTTCTTTAACTTCTTATTTTTCACAGTTGAAATTCAATATTATATTCATTTCAGGTGTACAGCATAGTGGCTAGACATTTATATAACTTACAAAGTGATTCCCCTCCCAATAAGTCTAGTATCCGCCCGACACCATACATAGTTATTACAATTATTTTTAACTCCATTCCCTATGCTGTAATTTACATCCTCATGACTATTCTGTAACTGCCGATTTGTACTTTTTAGCCCCTTCCCCTTTTTACCCAGTCCCCCACTGCCCACTGCTTCCTGGCAACCCCACAGAATCCCTTTTGCAAGGACCTTCTCAAGAGACTCATAGCATCTCCTGGACTTGACTTTGGAAAATGCTGTCAGAGTGCAGGGGAGTCATGGGAGAATTTTGAACAAGGAAGTGACTTGGCCAGCTTTGTACGGTGATCCAGTCCGTTTGACATGTCTGTGCAGGATAGAACTGGCCTGCGGATTAACAGGTTTAACCCAAGATTAAGGAGAAGACTACTCTCATTGTCCTGACGCTAGATGACAAGGGACTGGACTGGGCAGAGGCAGAAGAGCCAGAGAAGAGGATGGCATATATGGGCGATAAAAAGTAAAATCTGTGCGACCTGGTGATGGGTCAGTGTGAGGGTGTGAAGGATAAGAGAGGAGGAGGAACCTTGGCTAACTCTCAAGTTCCTAACAAGGAAACCAGCGGCCAGTGGTAATAACCAGAATAGGGAATCTAGGAAGTAAAACAGGTTTGGGGAGTTGATAGGTTTCACTTTGCATGTGTGGAATTTGAAGTTCCTGTGGCATATCCAAGGGATATCAAATAGGCAGCCGGGCTGGTCAATCTCAAGTTCAGGAACTGAGCTGAACACATAGCCTTGTTAATTAAGTAGCCTGTAGGTGGTAGTTGAATCTATGGGCAGAAATGAACTTGAGAGAAAGAGTGTATCTGTGAGTAGCAAGAACAGGAAACCCAGAACAAGGCTCCGGGGTGGACGGAGGCAAAAGAGGCAGAGGACAAGCAAGAAGAGCCCCCAGGGTGGGAGAAGAGCGAGACCTTGCAGAGCTGACACGGTCAGAGCGTTTGTGTTGTTGCTGCCGTGTCTCCTCGGCAGCACATTTTCTGTCTGGCTCTGGCTAATATTAAAATTAGTTTTCATTCCTGAGGTTTCAGTGACAGACTGTGAGGGGAAGTGTCCCGGAGCCACATCCTGGGAAAGGGAATCTGGCCTAGGGTTTCAAAAAAATGGTTGTAAAGTGCTCGTAAGTTGGATGGTTTGTACCCAGATAAAACAAAGCCGACTTGGGTTCTGTTACTGGTAAAAGACAGAGACTCTCCCCCCTTGAGTCTCTACCGTGTCGAATCCTCCTCTGAGAGCGAGAAGGCACTGCCTTTACCTGGTGTGATTCGAAAAGCAGGGGCCGAAGGTGGTTGGCAGAGCTTCGTCTGCCCCAGATTCCTCATTCCCTCATTCCGTTTTCTGAAATTCCACCTGTTCTCCTCTGTTCTCTTCCTTCCTTCTCTCCTCCCCCTCCCTCCCCTCCTCGCCTCTCTTTTTCTGTTCCTCCATAGAACAGGCGTTGAGCCCTGATTATGTACCAGGCACTGTACTGAGTGCTTGGGTCCAGGGTCCTTTTCATCCTTAGGGGAAACTCAGAGCTATAAACTAATAACTCCATCTGAACGTGGTGAGTGCTCTGCTAGTTCAAAACTCCAAGAGAACAAGGTGAGGGAGGGACTATTTCTACCCGAGGACAGGGATTGGGGATGGCTTCCCAAACAAGGTGACGCCTAGGAGTCCTCTGCCAAAATGCTATGGCCACTCCGTGAGGGAGTAACCGTCAGGCCACCTTCCTCTTGTTGCAAGTGACTAGTTTAACTATGGACCGTCACCTGTGGAAGAGAGGGGCAGGGTTCCTGAGGGACTCAGGAGATGGGACTCGGAATGTAGAACAGGCAGAAGAAAGGGGCTAGGATGTGAGATGGCACCTGCAGAGGGAAGCAGGTTGAGGGGGCTGGGTTACAGGGCAGCAGTCGGTCACCGTGGAGAGCAAGGAGGGGACGAGCCTTACCTAGTTCCTGGTCTTTCTTGGCGTCAGGCCTCTTCTGCTTCCATCGAACTATGGGCTGTATTTCCCTGGTTTCCTTTCCTTGTTTTTGATCAAGGTGAGCCGCACCTAGGTTTTGGGTGATTTTCTCGTTGAATTTTTATTTCGCATCTAACATGTTTGTAGATGATTTTCTTCCCAACTCCTGAATCTTGCTTTCTGTGCCCTTGTTTGTGTTTCTAACTTTATCCCCACCAACCCTTGCTGTTTGTCTGTACTTCCGCCTCCTAACTTTCTGTGCCAGCATCTACTCCCACAAACAGCACTACTTAGGACTGTTAATTAGCTTTCCCTCTACCTCACCCACCCTTTGCAAGCACAATTATTTTTAACTTCTAGCTTCTTAGTTTTTCCCCTTGTTTTGGTCCTTCGAAGTCAAGTTATTAATTTTTTTAAAATGTGGAGGAATGCTCTACTTTCTTTTCTGGGACTATTGAGTACTGTCAGCTTTTAGGAAGAACTTTCCTGTTCATTTTTCTTATTTCTTCCTTAGAAAGTTGCCCTGGCCACACGGTACATGGGAGGAAGGAGAAGGGGTTGGGGGCGTTGTTCAGGAGCGCCCCTGTAATCTCGAGTTCAGCTCCCCAGCTCTGACGAGCACCTGCTCTGGGTGATTTCTCTCTCATAACTCGTATGCAGAAAATTGGCAGTGACCCTTCAATCCCTGTGCAGAACCGACATTGTGGATCTCACCCAGCCCTACTGTGGATGGGATGGAAAGAGCATGAGCACCGATCCTCACATTCTGTGGGCCGAGGGCTGCCCATTTCCCCATTTCTCCATCCTCTGTATCTTGTCGAACCACATCCCTGGCCCACAAAACGCTGCCACCGTGATGAGGGACGTGGTTCAGAGCATGGGTTTGAAGAGGTCCCCAGGGCTGGGGTGTGGGAGAGAGGCTGTCTCCGTGCTCCTCACCCGACCCTACGTTTCTGCCTCAGCAGGAGTGCTCTTCAGCATCGAGGTCACGTCCACGTACTTTGCTGTGCACAACTACTGGCGAGGCTTCTTTGCAGCCACGTTCAGCGCCTTTGTTTTCCGCGTTCTGGCCGTGTGGAACAAGGATGCCGGTAACAGGGAGCCCTAGGGAGGAGGCCCAGGAGCAGGGAGGCAGACCGTGGGGCGTGGAGGGAGGCTCTGCGGTGCAGTGCGGGGAAGGACCAGACGGCTTGATTTGGGAAGCAGGCGGGGCAAGGATACAGGATGGGGAGATGGGCCGTGGAGCAGGGGGGCACGTGTCGTGCGTGCAAAGAAGACGTGAAACAGAAGAGGAGACGCTGGGCTTGGTGGAAGAAAGGAGTGGATTCTTAAGGCTGATCGCCTCGGGTTCCCTCTCTGGGGGTGTCCGTGACGCTCCCGCCTTGATGCGTGGCCTTTCCCTCCTGTAGACACCATCACCGCTCTCTTCAGAACCAATTTCCGGATGGATTTCCCCTTTGACCTGCAGGAACTCCCAGCCTTTGCTGTCATCGGGTCAGTGAGGTCACCTGCCCTGGGCGTGCGAGGGGGGTGGGTGTGGCCTGGGGTGGAAGGGACCCAAGCTGGGAAGAAGGCGAGGCCCACATGGATGAATTGTAAATTGTTGGGGGGAGGTAGGTCCGCAGGGAAGGCAGATCCCTGGTGTCTATTTCTCCCATGGCCAGGTCGGAGGGACGGGGGTTCCATTCCTGTGTAACTTGCACCCTCAGGATTTGCTGTGGGTTCCTGGGAGCTGTGTTTGTGTATCTGCACCGTCAAGTCATGCTGGGTGTCCGAAAGAACAAGGCCCTCAGCCGGTTTCTTGCTAAGCAGTGAGTCACGGCCCTTCCTTATCCCTTCCCACTTACTTTCTGGTTTCTCAGCCAGTTCCCTTTTTTTAATCTTTACAAAAAGCATTGAATGCCTTTCAGTGGCTTATGACACAACACAGAAGCCCAGATGCTGTACATAGGGGGCGAGTGGTGTGGTTTCTTTCACTCGTGAAGACAGCACTTTGGGGGAGAGAATACTCTGGGTTTAAAGAACTGAAACTACTGTGGGCCACAGGAAACTTCAGCTTGCCAGGGTTTGGTGTGGTGTCCACTGTGCGGGGGTTAAATTCAGGGGGTCATTCACTGCATCTCTTTTTCAGCCGCCTGCTGTATCCCGGAATCGTCACCTTTGTCATCGCCTCGTTCACCTTTCCACCAGGAGTGGGTCAATTCATGGCTGGAGAGGTCAGCCTCCAGGGAGCCTGAGGGTGGGGTCAGGTCACAAAGCACATTAACCTCAGGGACTAAGCCAGGATTGGGCCACGTGGAGAATGGGAAGCAGCACAGATGTCCCTGGGGCTTCCGAGCCATGTGACCTTTTGGCCGGGAATAGAATCTATCCCTGAGAAAAGAGCCGAAGGGACCCCTGGAAAGTGAGACTGGGAATCAGTTCTCTACACAGAGGAAGCACTGAGCGTCCTGGGAGAACCACCGTTTTTCGCTCCCTCATCTCACAGTTGATGCCTCGCGAAGCCATCAGCACCCTGTTTGACAACAACACGTGGGTAAAACACATAGGTGACCCCGAAAGCCTGGGCCGGGCGGCTGTGTGGATCCACCCACAGGTCCACGTCGTCATCATCGTTCTCCTCTTCTTCATCATGAAGGTACCTCTCCCTCCACTCTCAAAGCTTCTGTTCGTTTTCCGCCTAGGAACCCAGGGTTTGCACCAGGTGAGAGAGGGTGAAACTCCATCTGTTGTTCATCCAACCCAAAGTGAAATAGCTGGGAAACCATAGCACAGATGCTCGTGTATGAGAGTGAATCAATATCTAGGATAATCACCCCATTCATGTCACTTTAGTGATGTTGTTGCCATAATTCTTGTAACGTTCCCAAAGGTTCCTCTTGCTAAATTACTAAGACACCACAACAGCCAAATAAACAAGAACAAGATGGAGTTCGGCAGACTAGATAGCTTTGTAGAAACCTCAGGTAAATTAACCGAATCCCCCCACATTTTAGATAATTAGGTACTCTGTTCTCCGTGTATCCATCTTTAGCTGATTTGCACGTCCATGTCCCACCGGTCTAGCATGTAATCTCATTTCTGGAATTGCAAAGGAGATAAAATACTCAAATCAGTTTTATTAGTGACTATAAACAATTTTTATAAATGTTATTACTCTGTTAGCTAGTGAGGGTTCACTTTCTTCTGAATCCATTTAGGAAACAAAAGCTGATTTCTGTTCATATCAGTTTATTTTCATTCCTGCCTGTCAAGGATCATGTAGAGGTTTCTCAATTACTGCCTTACACAAAGATATTTTTATTTCCAGCCCTCGTTCTGACATCTCTTACTATTGCCAATTGCATATTCTTCTTTCTTGATGATTGTCTTATTATTTCTAGTATGTCTTGCCCAAATAACCCAACATTTTCCTCTGAATATTAGGGCTGTTATTCAAAAGTCTGTCCACTCTGAACTTTGATGCTTTTGAATACCGTGCTATTAACTTTTTCATGATATTTTTTGTGAATGTGTTTCCCCAGGATATGAGTCACTTAGTAATATATATGTGTGTGTGCGTGTGTCTGTGTGCATGCACATATATACACTCATATATATTACTATATATTATACACATGTATATGACTGTGTATAGAGTAATAGCTGCAGTGGGTTTATTTACCCATTCAGTCAATAAATGTTATTATATACTTTCTGTGTGCCAAGTATATATATAATAATTGATTGCTGATCTTTGGCAAATCTTATGTTTATGGTCAAAACAATTATTTTTATTGCCTTCTTTGCTTGCTGCTGCTGCTCATTTGATGTACTTGTCAATGATCTTATGATTAGAGGAACCAGGGACCTGACACACCAGGTTCCAACCCAGTAACTCACATTCCTAGGATTCACTGTGGGTTCCTCTGTTCTCCCCTAGTTCACTCCAGGGGGACTGATTGGGTCTACCAGCTTCCACATTTTGCATATCTACCTTATTAATTTGTTTTGTTTTTTCTTTCCAAAGAGTTGGTATTTTTATCATAAAGCAGTTCTCAGTATCTTATAAGGGATTTTTTTGGGGGGGGACTTTCATTATAGACTTCATATTCTCTAATTTATAAATCTCAACTTCCTCTAATTGTCGAGTATACCAAGTCCAAGTTTTGATGGGATCTCAGAATTTATTGCTCAATGATAATAATTGTGATTTTCTAGTATTCCTCTAGGTTGAGCTATATGGTAACTTTGGGGACACCTATACTTTTAAAGTGTCAAGCTTTTGAACATTTTTAGAAAAACAAAATACTGTATATTTTCAACTCTTTCCCCGTATCTCATCTCACCTCCCAGGATTCCTGAGTATGTATCTGGATACTACTTCATGGATTAAAGCTTATCCTGGGAAATGTACTAGATTATAAAGAAAGACTCAACTGTATGTCACTATTATTCATTTCTCACTGAATTACATCTTTGAAAATGTTTGTATCATAAGTGTATCAGGAAGAGAAATTCACTCATTTCTTGGACTCGATTTCAAGCCCAACAGTTTGCATCAGGCCTATGATTTTTTAAGATAATATTTATAAACACAAAACCATTCATGGCTATAAATCCGTGATCTTACTTAATTACAATGGCATTTTTCAATGCCCTGTCATTGGACACATAAACATACCTTTATTATTTCCAGGGTATGAGCCATTGGCTGCATAGCCAAATCAAAATATAAAAATGGCTGGAACTGTTTTTCCACAGTCTGATTTCAAATTTATGTGGTCTCTGCCAGCACCAGTGCAGGCTGGTGAGATTCTCAGTTCAGAACTTTTATTATGTTGATACAGGGAGCATCTGTCTTCCTCAATCTTAGAACAGGGAAAGTATCATTATGTTGTAAGCCAGGAGCTTTTACAATGAGTGTGAATATAATTACAACTCTGGTTCCCCTTTCAATAAGTCTAATGGGATTGCTGAGGGTCTCGGGGAAGTTCTCAGCATGGCCCAAGGCTTTGCCGAATTCTTCTTTGCCTGAGCTCCACATGGCTGCTTCTTGTGAAGGGTCTAAATACAGTGGAATCTGTGATCACGGCGCCCTAATTTCCCAGGTGTCTGGAATTTAAAATCTTGCGGTTTTTCTGTGTTCCACATCACTTACATTGCTTCTGGAGCTTTCCTTTCATCTTCTACTAGCTCTAATTCTTGGCTCATCTTGCCTGTCATTCTTCATGCTGTAGGACTTGGTACTTCAGTGTCCTCTGATCCTGACACTGTCCTGACGCACCTGTTGGAGGCGAATCTCAAGTTCATCCCCTGGAATCACACCTACTGGCGACCCGTTATCTGTATGACAGAAACTTCCAGATTGACCTGAGCCTACAAATCTCTATGGCTTTGCAAAATCCCTTGTGTACTCATTCCAAAGATGTGATACAGAATAGTTCAAGGGGGTCTCAGAGTCACTTAAGAAGCTTAAACTACAAGGGCCTAGAGCTCTGTCTGCAGGCAGTCTGCCATGGTGGCTCCCAGGGGTGCCTGCACGCCTGTGGTTTAACGTCAAGTTCCCCTTGAGCCTGAGGTTACTGTTGGGTGTTTTAACAAATAAGAGTTCTGAGAAGTTTTCTTGTGTTTTAAGTGAATAGTATTTGACCGAGCTCTCGTCCTTCTTTCCTTCCTGCTGACCTACCGACATCCTGCCCACACTTACTGAGCACTGTACCAGTACAGACTGAAAGCAGAGATAACAAGATGCACTCAAGGACTTCTCAGTGTCTATATTCTCTTCATTTGTACATTTAATGATTCAGTTTTCACCTGTTTTAAATAGCCAGATTCTGGCATGAAGATGTATTTTGCCTTATCTCAGAGTTTCTGGGATGAACCTTCTCAGATCCCTTGTAACTTTCTCTTCAGGTCAGCCCTGGCTCAAGAGAATTCTTTCTAAGGTTCAGGAAATCAAGAGTTTATTTCTCATTAGTTTACAATGCAATAGGTACCATTTTTTATTATAAAAACATTGATCCTGGCAATTTGTTCTAATCTTCAGCTGCTACTATCATTCATCAAGTCAGCTTGAAATCCTTTTTCCAAGATCGGCTTACTTATTTTGGAAGAGATATGTAAATCTATTGTTTAATTTACCCACTATGTCTCATCGAAGTTCAAGCCCTACTTCATATTTCACTGTATATCTAAATTCTTTTGCATTCTTTGCCTCAAAATGCATGTATTGCTTTTTCTAAAATTATCCCAGTTTCTATGTCAATACTACCTGAAAAAGTTGGCCTTGAAGATTTTTTTTTGTTACACTGGCTGACTCACCTGGCTTTCTCCAGGTGCCCAGCCTAGCACAGATCCTTTGTTTAAAATGATTTGCCGTCACAGGAAATGGCTCAGGCAGGGACGCTCTCACCAGTTTCCCTTGTGAGGTTCACCATAAAAATGGCTTTGTAAGTAACTGCATTAAAAATCAATTAGTCACGCAGTAAGTCACTAAGACTTTAAGGTGTCTGCCATTTCCATCTGGGGATCTTTTGCAGAAACATAATCTGACCAAGAAAAGAGATCTTTCAGCTTCAAGAGTTTCATGCTCTTCCACGGAGGTGACCCTTCGAAGCGAAGAGGCTGCAGGGGGCTAGGGTCCTTCGGGGACAGTGACAGGGGATCTCTGAGGCCCCACTCCATGTTCTAGATTGCCTACAGGCAGAGTCGCTCCAGGCAGGAGCGACTTATAGTGTTGTCTTATAGTGTTGTCTTTGGTGATCTCTCAGCCTGAGAACTCCATGCTTTTTAGTTCTGGATAAAGGGGAGCAGGCATGATGCTTTCAGAAGGATGAGCCATCTCAGTGTTTCTGCGACTCTTGAAGCAGGGAGGAAGAGGACAGCGGGAAGGGGGTTGAGTGTGCACGTGTGTGTGTGTGTGTGTGTGTGTGTGTGTGTGTGTGTGTGCTGGGCAGAGCTGAGAGGGTGTCCTGATGCCTCTTTTTACCCCAGTTCTGGATGTCCATCGTGGCCACCACTATGCCCATACCCTGCGGAGGCTTCATGCCTGTGTTTGTGCTTGGTAAGTCCTGATGGGGCACCTGGGACCATACTGAGAGCTGCAGTCTAGGGTACTGGGAAAATAAGGAGAGGCCTGCAATGCTAGGGGCTTGTATTTGGTCTTAGCACCCAAGGAGGGTTTGGCTCTGAAAACGCAGAGGATAAGGAACTTGGTCCTCTCAGCACCTTCCTTCCTGTTGTCTTTGCTTAGGAGCTGCATTTGGAAGGCTGGTGGGAGAGATCATGGCCATGATATTTCCCGATGGTATCTTATTTGATGGCATCCTCTACAAGATCCTACCTGGGGGCTACGCAGTAATTGGTGAGACCCATTCCACCCTCCTGAAACCAAGTATTGAATCCCGCAGATGTCTACACTCCAACTCTCCCACGACATCTTCACTCCACACTACGGCTTTAATTTAATGCTATTTAATTCAACTCCTACTCGAATAATCAACCCTTGCTTCTGACTCTCAATACCATTTATCGAATGTCTACGAGACTTAGTTTCTTCATGTATAAAAGGGATTATGGCTATTAAATGAGATAGGGACACCTGGCTGGTGTAGCTCAGTGGATTGAGCATGGGCCAGTGAGCCAAAGTGTTGCTGGTTCGATTCCCAGCCAGGATACATGCCTGGGTTGCAGGCAGGTCCCCAAATGGGGGCGCGCAAGGGGCAACCACACATTGATGTTTCTCTCCCTCTCTTTTTCCTTCCCTTCCCCTCTCTCTGAAAAATAAATAAATAAATAAATAATTTTTTTAAAAGAAGAGAGAGAGAGGGACAAAAGCATGTAGGATTGTGGCTGAATGTTTGGTAAGGTTTTTTTTCCCCCTTCCAAAGAATCATGGGAACCACGATGCAGGTGACTGGCTCAGCTACTCTCACCCTGTAGATGTGTCAATACTGATGGGACTTAAAAGCACAGGACTAAGCTGAGAAGCCTGTGCTCTGGACCCATCCCGGCCACTTGTCACCTAGATGAGCATGGGAAAGTTAGCTGCCTTTCTGGCCCTTAGTGATTTCTGAGATAGCTTACAGCTCCAACATTCTGTGAATCTCGGATTTATGTCATTGTATCTATTATCCCATCCAACGAAACCCATGTTGAACCCAGTGATCAGTGTAAATCCCCAGAATTATTGTGCCTTCTCCCTCCTTTCTCTCTTCACTGAGATCCTAGAACATCTAGATGGAGGAGCACTAACCAGCTTTATTACTCACATGATGACCTTGCTGTCTCATAAAGGGTTGGCTCAAAACCTGTGGCCCCAAGTAGAATGCCATAAGTAGGTTTTCAAATGCTCAGTTAAGAGTGATACCGATTTTCTGCCCTAGCTGATGTGGCTCGATGGTTTAAGCACCAGCCTGTGAGGTGAACGATTGCTGGTTCAATTCCTCGTCAGGGCAGATGCCTGGGTTGTGGACCAGGCCCTGAGGTGGCGCGTGAGAGGCAACCAATCAATATATTTCCCCCGCATCGATGTTTCTCTCCCTCTCTTTCTCCTTTCCTCCCCCTCTCTAAAAATAAATAAAGAAAATCTTTTTTAAAAAAGAACAATACAAATTTTCAAAAACCAGGAATAGATAGGACACCATCTTCATCGTACAAATGAAAATGCGGGCACACACAAGGATTTCGTGTCTTGTCAAAGGCCACGGGCTGAGATCAGAATGATGATTTTGCAACAGTTCATCATTCTAGTCCCTTCTCTGGACACACGGTCGTCTCGGGAGTGTTGGCACTGACCCAGACTGTCACCGTCCTCACACCCCCCTGTGCCCCTTGTGCCCCGTGCGCCAGGAACCGCAGTGCTCATCCAGCGCATCCCTGTGTCTCGTTCCAGGAGCAGCAGCGCTGACGGGGGCGGTGTCCCACACAGTGTCCACGGCTGTCATCTGCTTTGAATTAACGGGTCAGATCGCCCACATCCTGCCCATGATGGTGGCTGTGATCTTGGCCAACATGGTGGCTCAGAGCCTGCAGCCCTCCCTCTATGACAGCATCATCCAGGTCAAGAAGCTACCCTACTTGCCTGACCTTGGTTGGAACCAGCTCAGGTCAGGGGCACCAGCTGGAATTAGTTCAGCTCTGATGGGGTGGGGATGGGAGAGTCTGAGGCTGAGACTGACGTTAGGGCCAGTGTTTGCAAGCACCGCTTTCGACTGACTTGCATTCCCGTGTACCTGATAACTGTTGTGAGTGACCCAATGGCAAACCTCATGGGAGGAACGGGAGGGCCAGCAAATGGACAGGCACGTGGTGGGGCTAACTGCCCCCCCTGCCATGCTTTCTCCCTCCATAGCAAATTTACAATCTTTGTTGAAGACATTATGGTACGTGATGTGAAGTTTGTTTCCGCCTCTTGCACATACGGGGAGTTGCAAACCCTGCTGCAGACCAGCACAGCCAAGACTTTACCACTGGTTGATTCAAAAGGTCAGTGGGAAGAAAGGGAGCCAACTGCTAAATTAGTGACCGGAACTTAGCCTCCACAAGGAGGGGGAGGCACTGTGGTGCGGCCTTGTCCGTAGGGACCACCCAGTCTGCTGCAGGAGACCCAGCATGTGCTCCGTAGGGAACAGGACTGTCCTGAGGAAGGTAAAATGCAGCTGTAACACAAGCACTGCAAGACAATTAAAAACCAAGGAAAGAAATACCGTCAGTTCTCATTACTCACGGTGGTTATGTTCTATAACTACTGTGAACAGAGTTAAGGATACTACCCTGAATTGTTGCTCCCAGAGGACATACAGGATTAGGTTCCTACAAGCCCCTGGTCACAACAGCTTGTTCCAATCAATGCATTGACTTGTGTTGTGTGTGTTTCTCTTTAAAGGTACCTCATTGAGTATATATTGTTGATTCATTAACACTGAACTTACAGCCAGCAGCAAGCTCTATAGCTCACGCCTAGACAAAGCTAATCTATCTCACTTATCTTCTCCATAAGGCACATCACAGGCTTTATGATTGGGGCAGTGTGAAACAGCAAAATAAGCAACACAAATCACAAAAATGTGAAAAACGTGGCAGTAAAGGAACCACACGAAGAGCACTTGTCAGCTGGAGGGAAGAAAAGGGAAACAAAGATACAGCATCACTCTGTTCCCCCTCAGCTAGGGATATGCATGGAGGGCCGGTTTGGTTTGCAGCTGCTGTGAGCATGTCCGCTCAGGACAGCGGAAGCATCGCGGGCACTGATGTGAGGTTACAACAAACGGGTGGATTCGCAAATAAGGAACCCGCGAGTAATAAGGCTCAGTTGCAAGTCTTCCAGACCCTTAAGTGGTTCTCTTTCCTACTTAGTTAACTAATAGCCATTCTTTAACATCTAACTTGAGCTGGCGGGTTCCATATGAAGGAGTGAACGGTTTTAGGGAGCTTTGATTGCACATCTCTCTTCCTTCCCATTCTCTGCCCACTGTTGGCACTAATTTGGTTTCTTACGCTGGTGTATGTGTTTCTGTCTGATCTGCCTTATTCCTTGAGGGGAGAGACTGTGACTTCCGTCCCGGTCAGACTGCCTCCTCACTAGATATTAAATAAATGCTTGTCTACGGTTTGAACTGGTATAATTGAGAAGAATCACAGCCGTTCGGGGCCATTCAAATTGTTAGTTCTGATTTTAGATCATCAGAGTGCCCAATCGCTCAGGTGAGGTTAGTTTTAATATTTCCTAAGATCTCAAATACCCTCTAAGTGGCTTCTGCAGCAGGACCTCTTCACTGGAGCAGGGCTTGCATGCTAATGACTGAGACTCAAGGGTAAGATGGGTCCCAATAACACGGCCCCAACTTTAGGGCCTTAGAACTTAATGAAAATGTTAATTATAGTAGCAGAATTTTGACCTTCCCAGAAAAAGTAAGCATTTCATTTCTATCCCCGAAGGACCCAGACTCTTGAAATAATTAAACGTTGGATATCCCTGTAGATGTCTTTCAAAGTATACTCACATCCCAGCTTATATGAATGGCTTGTAATGTTTTGTTTTGTTTTTGAGACAGGCTCGATTAGCCTATTTTAATACCAAGTTCACCTATTTGCAAACAAGCAATCTCAAAATAAGTACAAATTAGAACCAATTAGTGTACTATCAACTGGGTCTCTAAGTGCTAAATGGGTGAAACAAAAGGTATTGAATGAGGTCAATCCTGTAAGAATTGAAATGAGTTTTGAGGAAGAGAAGATAAAGGGGGGGGGGAGGTGGAGGAAAGCAAGTGAGGGCACCAGGGATTCTGTCCTCGCCTCCATCCTGCAAAGTGGGGTGAAGTTGGTGGGGGGGGCAAGGCTGGTCCTCAGGCTGAGCTAGGATCCCACCTGCCCTCCCACCAGATTCAATGATCCTGTTGGGCTCCGTGGAGCGGTCAGAGCTTCAGGCCCTCCTGCAGCGCCACCTGTGCCCAGAGCGGAGGCTGCGGGAAGCCCAGGACCTGGCCAGGAAGCTGTCCGAGCTGCCCTTTGACGGGAAGGCACGGCAGGCTGGGGAGGGGCACCGGGGCACCTCACCCCCCGGCCGGCCAGAGTCCTTCGCCTTTGTGGATGAGGATGAAGATGAAGAAATCTCTGGGAAACCTGAGGTGACAGGGCCGGGACGGGCCCAGCAAGCAGGAGAGATTGGGAGAAAGGGAAAGTAGGAAGAGGGAGTGGAGATGGGGTCATTGAGAAAATCAAAGGTCCAAAGGGCTAACGGAGATAAGGATATGAATGACTGTACCCATGAGCATCCAAAGGGATGTAGGAATTCTTTTTTAAAAGATTTTATTTACTTATTTACTTTTAGAGAGATGGGAAGGGAGGAAAGAAGAGAGTAAGAAAAACATCAATGTGTGGTTGCCTGTCACAGGTCCCCGACCAGGGACTTCGCCCACAACCCAGGCATGTGTCCTGACTGGGAATCGAACCAGCAACCCCTTGGTTTGCAGGCTGGCGCTCAGTCCACTGAGCCACCCCATCCCAGGGCTGGATATAGGAATTCTGAACTAGAGAGGAAGAATAGAGTTAGATGGATTTCCTAGGACACCAGCTGGCGAAGACAGGGAAGTACTAGACAGCCCCTTCTCTGGGGCTGAGGAGTTTTACTGTTCCTTACAGCTGCCTGCCCTTCCTCCTCCTCAGCCCTTTCCTCTGGCTCCGCTGGCCCCTGAAGAGCCCAATGGGCCCCTGCCCGGCCTCAAGCAGCAGGCGGAGGCACCGGAACCTGCAGGTAAAGACTCCCCCGTGGTGCCCCTTCACTCAGCCTACAGGCCGCCACTATGCGGAGAGGAGACTAAGGTGGTGGGAGAGGGTTCCTATTCACTGAGCCTCCGTATTGCTGCCCCCAGTCGGTGGGGCAAGGGCTGATTTGAGAGGACAGAAGAGAGGGCGTCTGCAGCGGTGGCAGAGTGTCACGGGGCCACACGGGGGCCCCTGGCCATTGCCTCCTACAGAGGGTAGGAATGGCTTTGCTTCCATCTCCCCCTGCTCCGCATTCCTCTCAGGTCAAAGGCGCTCCATCTTTCAGTCTCTGCTGTGCTGTTTGCTGGGCAAAACTCGACCCACAAAGAAGAAAACCAGCCAGGTGAGAGAGGAAGGGCAGGGGCAGGGGGACGGGGGCTTGTCTTTGAAGAGTGAGAAATCCACGGTCCTTAGGTCAGGGGGGCAGGGGGCCTTCACCACATGCAGGGGATGGGGACTCGGAGAGCAGGTGTCTGTGGCCCTGGCCCGGGAACCGTGGCCGCGTGCCATTAGGAAAGAACTTGGACCCGTGTCTTTCTCCTCCAGGATTCAACAGACTTAGTGGACAACATGTCGCCTGAAGAGGTGAGTGAGGGAATTGGGAACCCGGGGTAGATCTTTCTGTCACCTGAAGATACGACTCACCTTTTTTTCTATCTTCTTTGTTGTGTTTGAAGAATAAGGTGTGAGTCTGGGTGGGAAAGCATTTGAGAGACTGGAAAGGAAGTGTGACTGTGGAGACAGTGACGGGCTCAGGTGGGGTTTGTCTGGTGGCGTTCTCAGAGGGACCATCATCATCTCAGAAGAGGGCTGTCTGGGGTCTCCATGCGTAGGTGGGACCACGGCGCCAGGATGCGCCTCAGGTCTCTTAGACATTAGGCCCGTTGTGCACAGGCAGAGGCTATGAAGGCCGTGCAGTAACTCGGCACCAGACACCAGTGTGCAAAAACAGCACCGCAGCTCTACAAGTGAAATCCACACCGGCGGACGTTCCTCTGCTGATGGACCAGAGCCCTGAGGCAGCGGGCAACTATGAAATACCGGGAAGCAAGGCCAGGAAGGAGCGCAACCCGAGGACGAGTATTCATAGTGCTGGTGCTGTCTCTCTGGACAAAAGTCTATTTTCCGAAAGAGCTGGTTGCCGAGTCCCCGAGGGAGAAACCCGAGAGTGCCGAATGGGCTCGGTGTGAGCAGTGAGAGGACGGGGGGCAGTGGCTGGGAGTGGTGTGGGGGCATCGCACACCCTGGGAGGTGTGCAGGCACGACTCCCCTCAGCAGCAGCCGCTCGCATCAGGAAAGGAGCAGGCAGACTTGAGCTCTGTGGCTGGCAAACCATCATGCATACTGCTGTTCTACAGTAAACATGGGACATCCGGAATAAATATGTGCAGAAAAGCAAAAGTGCTCCAGGGTTGGAGGAAGGGGTGGGAGTGACAAGAGAGAAAGGAGCCCTCCCTCTCCCCTTGGTCCCCCCGAAACTCCCGCACTTCTGCTAAATGACTTCTGGAGATTCAGATAGGTGCTCACAGGAGAAGAAGAAGAAAACCCGTTCCTTCTGCCCCCCGCAGGAATCAGATGGTCGTAGCTGCAAGTGAGCAGTGCCTTGCCAGGGTGCTGACACCGGTAATGATGCTTTCTGTTGTTGCCGCCGATCCACCAAAAAGAGAAAGCCAGTTAGTTGAGCAGGGAGGCTATTTAATGGCCGCTGAAAATAAAGTGCCGCCAGGGATAAAAAAGATGAGAGATCTACATTTTTAGTCTATATCTTTCCCAAAGAAGACTTTATTTTAGGCAGCTCCCAGCTCCCATGTGACTCAAGGACATTTTGGAGGGATAAGATCCAATAGGAGTCAGGATTCAGATAATTTTGAACATGGTTTTCAAACTAGATCAAGGTGACACTCTTGGCACAATCAAGATGATACCCACGGAAATGCTGGAAGAATTCACTTATAGGTCAGCAGGAGTCCCTGCGTTGGCTTAATTCTGCTACACTTAGTTCGTACACATAGTTAAAGCTCTGGTTTGTAACGGGCTGGGCTTTTTCAAGTTCAGACCCGAGAGCAGACAACCCTTGCTCCTTTGGAGAAGAGGTGGGGGTACCTGGAACATGACCAGCAGTCAAGGTCAGAAGCCCACCTCCACCTCCATGCAATTTGAATAAAGCTGTTGCTCTTTAAGGGAAAGCAAAAACGAAACTAGGGAAAGCTACAAAGGTCCAGGAGGTAAAACAAGCCAAACCGGGGTTGGCAAGGTAGCCGCTTGCCATAAATAGTCTCTATGACATACCTGCTAAGTAGTCACCATCCTGTGCTTCGGAAGCTGGTCAAACCCCACGTGAATCTTTAGTCAGGGAAGAGGAGAGTTCCAGAAAATTTTAGATTCATTTATGAAAGCCAGAGCCATACTGGATTCTTGGGAAGCTTGGGGATTTGGGCGTCACATCTAAAATCAAGAGGAGAGTCGATCTCCTTGTTTTAACACCTCTGTTACACACACACACAAAGAAGATGGCTTTGCTCAAATCCACTAAGCGTCATGCAAGCCAGCGCAGCTCTTCAAATCCAGTGAATATCCGGCCATGACGTAGGGTGTAAGAGGGAAGTGTGCTAATCTCATCACAACAAGGGGCCATCCCTACTCTCCAGGAGTAACACTCTCCAGGAGTTCATGTCCAGCGGGCAGAGGTGAGACAAACCCAATGCCAGAGTCAGAGTGCCCGCAGTCCACGCCATTTCTGAAAAGGAGAGAGCAGCAGGGTGCCACGGGGATGGAGAAAGGGCCACAGCACTGCGGCCTGGGAGCCTCGAGAGTGCAGAGTGGGTGCAGGGTGGGCGGGTAAGGGACACGCAGCCCAGCCAGTGCAGAAGCCAGAAGACGTGTGTGAGGAATGGTAAGGAGTGGGCTTCCACTGGAGCAGGGGCTGTGCCGGGAATAGGGCAGTACTGCAACGGCAGGTGGGCAGTAACATGGTGTTTGGGAGACTGGGGGTGTGGGTGAGGCAGGAGGTTGTACCAGTGCCTGAGGACGAAGGCTGGCTGGGGACCTGATGGGGGAGGGAGAGCAGGGGCTGGCCCCCGGGAAGAGGGGAGGGGCTCAGCGCTCTGGAAGTTCTGTGTTAGTTCGTCGCATATTTCAGTTGTGTACTTCAGGACTGGGGGCCAGGAGGGCTGCTTGCGGTCAAGGCCTTGCACCTGAGGTTGACGGGGGCTCTGTGGTGTTGGATGACCGCCCTGCTCTGCCCGACAGGTTGAGGCCTGGGAACAGGAGCAGCTGAGCCAGCCTGTCTGCTTCGACTGCTGTTGCATCGACCAGTCCCCTTTCCAGCTGGTGGAGCAGACGTCCCTGCACAAGGCTAGTCCTTGCCCACCGCTCCGGGCTGCCGAGAGGGCAGGGGTGGTGAGGGCCCATGGTGCGCTGACCTGAGGCTCTTTCCACGCAGACGCACACGCTGTTCTCACTCCTCGGCCTCCATCTTGCCTATGTGACCAGCATGGGGAAGCTGCGGGGCGTCCTGGCACTGGAGGAGGTAACAGTGGTCGGTCCCTTTCGAGCAGCAGGAGGAGTGAGGGGAGTGGTGGGGGAGGGATGGTGCTAACCACACCCCCATTTGCCTCTCTATCTCTCATGAATAAATCGGAGGAGGAACAAGGGGGTCAGCAGTCTGGCGGTGCCAGTAGAGAGGCCTGCAAAGTCCTACAGCGTTCATAGATCACCTCGGATTAGCCCTTGTGATCGTCCATAGCTGGCATGGGTTTGGGCTGGAGTTCAGGGCATGACTCATAGTTTCATACCATGGAAAGCGAGAAGAGATAGGATGTGGCTGAAGGGAGCCTGAAGGTCACAGGGAACGGGCCACAGGAGCACCTGGGTCAGGAGCCTTGAGATCCACTGCTCTGCAGGGGGTCTGCTGGCCGTGGCCTTCTTGGGTCTTCTTCGGTCCTTCCAGGTGGTCCCTCTCTCTTGCCGCTCTACGGCGTTTCTGTTCCTTTTCCCTCTCGTTGTATCTGTTCTTCTCGTGTCTGTTCCTCTCGCTCTGCCCCATCTTCTTTCTCTTCCCAATTCTCTGCCGTCTTCCCTCTTTCCTCTGCCCCCCAGCTGCAGAAAGCCATCGAAGGGCACACCAAGTCAGGGGTGCAGCTCCGCCCTCCCCTGGCCAGCTTCCGGAGCACGACGTCAACTCCAAAGACTCCTGGGGGCCCGCTCCCTCCCACAGAGGCGTGGAGCCTGCCTGAGGATGGAACTGGGGCGGCGGAGCCAGAGGACGTGGTCCCTATCCCTCCGGAGTGCCCAGTGCCCTTGGCTCCTCCCAGAGCAGAAAGTGAGTTGGAGGAGCTGGAGCTGGTGGACAGCCCGGGGCCAGAGGAGGAGCTGGCCGACATCTTGCAGGGCCCCAGTCTGCGGTCCACTGATGAGGAGGATGAGGACGAACTGATCCTTTGACTGCCCCCAGGACCGCCCCATCAGACTGTCAAGAGGCTGAGGCCCAAGGGTGGGTTTCGGTGGGAGAGGGTATGTCCCTAAGTTGGAGCCATCACGCCAATACCCTGGCCCCTGCTTGGAATTTTAAAATGTGACGGTGGCAGTCTTAGAGGAGGAGGGCAGATTTGGGCAGGGACTAGCTCTGATCAGTGATGTCGGCCATTTCCCCCATTCCCAGACATCTCAGTGAAGGGCCTGCATATTCCTGAGCTGCCTGAGTTTTTCCCCAGTGTAGGTGGGGAACTCCCTGCCTCTGCCCCCCCCTCAGTCCCCTCGACTCCTGGTGTTCTTGTCCCAGCACCTTCCTGGCCCTGCACATCTGTCCTTCAGTTTGCACGGGAGTGGGTGAAGGGAGACCCTGGATGGCTGTGGCCCTGGAAGTGTCACACTGGAGGAGGAGAGGGGACCACCTCATGGCCTTGCGGACTGGCAGCCCCAGAATACACCGCAGATCATCCACGCCCTTCTCCCCGAGTCCCCCACTGCATGGTCTCCTGCTCCCTGAAATTTGCCTCTAGACCCCAACTGGCTCCCACTACCTGTCCCTAAGCAAGGGCCATTACCAGGACAGCAAAAAGCCAGTTCCGGCACCCTCTCCTATGTCCTGAATTTAAGCAGTGAAACGTGGAGAAAGATGCTATCAAGGAGCAGCCTGAAAGAGAAAACGTCACCGAAGGCTCTGTGTGGAAGGGGCACCCCGGGCCAAGCGGTCATGGAGCCCCCATGGCCCTGACCTCCCTGTAGCAGGCATTTTCCATGTCTTCTCGTCACAGATTCCTCGCCCTTGTTTCCAGGTCACTTCCTAGAGAACCCACCCCCTCTCTTTCCCGGGGTGGTCACTGATCTGTCCTTCGCAAGGGTCAGCTCCGCCCTCAGGCTGCACTGGCTGGGGCCTCTCCTGCCCAGAACTAAGGCTCAGGCCAGCCAGGCCCCTCAGACACCAGCCCTTGGGCTAGTTCTTTGTGTTCTTCCTCTTGGGGTGGACGGCCGGGGGGTCAGTGTCAAGAAGGCAGACCTCTTTGATGCATCCACACTTGGGAAGTCCGACCCACATCCTCCCCAAATCAGCTACGGGAGCCTGCTTTTCTGTGAGTGGTCCCAGGGGCTCTAAGCATCCAAGACCCCTGCTCCCGCCTCCCAGGTCCCCCCCCCTTCACCCACCCTGGACCCGGTCTCCGTCATCCCCCAAATAAGACGCACATAGTCAGAGGATGCCACCACATTCTGTTTAGTGCCAGTGAACACAGTCTGGAGCCCTCTCCGGCGTTACACCCCTCCCCCTCCCCAGGCCAAGAGAGAGGCTGTAGCCTGGGGAGGAGGTTGGCAGTGGGCATCCGAGCCCACTGCCCATGCGTGTATATATAATCTATAATATTTATATATATTTATATAATTCTCTCTAATATATGCCATAGACTCTCTCTCGGGCCTGGGAGGGGGAAATGTCACATTAAGAAAACATGCTGAGACTGGCCGTAGAAGTGGATCTTCCCAGACCTGGAAGACGGGCGCGCGCAGACGCACGGGCTGTGTGGACGGGGGCGGGGCAAAGGTCAACACATTCACCACGTTTCCCTCCTTCACACAAGGATGAGGAGGAAGGGGGCGGGGCCAGGCGGAAGGGGAGGAATGGGAGATTCGGGTTTTCCTTAATCAAGTGAATTAAAAATAAAAGTGCACCCCTCCCCCCCAAGAAAAATCATTTAGCAAGAGCAGTTTCATTCACAATAATACAAACACAGCCCTGTCCCGGGGCTGTTGTAAATCGTGCTGCACAGCCTTTAACCCCAAAGGAAAAGCAACCCTCCCTCACCCCCGACAGCCTGTTCCAGCACATGCCCCTTCCCTCCCCCCAAATAGGCTAGAAGCAAACCCCATGCACCCTGCCCCCAGCACCCAGGAGGCAGCTTCTCCCTCCAGAGCCCTAACAGGGTCCCGGGCCAGCTCCCTGGTCTTCCCCCTCTTCAGAGTGGGAGGGGAGCTCCTTGCAAATGCAAACCCCCAGCTGACCGTGGTCTGCGCACGTGCCAGCCGCCAGCACTGGGGATGTGGACCCCCACTGCTGTCTGCAGTCACCCAGATTCCTTGACAATTCAGTCATCTTTCAGCAGGGCCTGCCTGAAAACGGGCTTCCTCCAGTGGGGAGGGAGGAAAGCGCGCTAATTCCCTCTACCTGCCCCAACCCCTCAGGGCCCTGAGCAACACCGACATGAAAGAGCCCACTTGCTGGAGTGGACGTCCACTGCGGGCTGGGGCAGAATAAGGGGCAGGAAGGGGAAGAGACTAAGAGGAAAAGGTGGCATATCCAGAGAGCAGGTTGCCCAAGGTGCGGAGACGGGCTCCCCGGGCGCAGGGAGCTGGGAGCATGCAAAACCCCAAGTCCCGCGGCAGGAGCGCAGGCTGAGGGTACAAGGCCACTTCTCAGAGCTTCTGGTGCCCAACGCAGGTCACATGATGAAACACAAGGGACAGCTCTGGATGAGGTAAGCCACTCTTCACCGCCTGTGCGTGCCACGCTAACCCGTGTTTCCTCCAAGACCCGACCTCCCCTCCCCCGAAGACGCGGGACCCCGGCCTGGGTTGCATTTCAGGACCACGTTGCATCATCACATGAGCATGTGAACTTGATGTGGGGCGGGGAAACGGGGGCCACAGATGGACAGAAACGCCACCATTCTACCTCCTCCTTCCAAAGAAATAGACATGTGGGGACGGGTAGGGATAAGGTAGTTTGCGCCCAGGGTCTGGGAGAGATGATGTGCACCCTTCCTGGCAGAGGACAAAAGCAACAGAACCCCCGCCAACCTTTGGGGTAGAACACGGGACCCTGACCTACAGCCTTAGATGAGGCAAGAGGAAAGGCAGGCATGGACGTCTCAGTGTCTCTCTCCTACCCGGATTCTCCGAGGGCCAGGAGCCAGGGCCCAGGGCCCCACTGTGTGCTCCACAGCTGCCACTTCTTTGCTCTGGCCCGTCCCTGCCGTCAGGATCATTTACACAACTGTGGGGGCTTTGTGTGCTGCAGACAGACGTCCCCACCGAAATGGACACTGGGTGTGGGAGGGCGAGCAGTTTCAGGGGCTTCTGCCTCCCTGTAAACCCATCCTAGAAGGAAGAAGACTGATCCCCTCTCTGTAGGAGGCCCAGGAAGGGGCCTGGGAGGAGCTGAAGGAGGAGAAAAAGGGCCGAGTGTCCCCCGGGCGGGGGCCTCACAGCACCAGACTCCCCCCTCCACCCCACTCAACCTGAGTCCCCAAGAAGTTATAAAAATGTAGAAAAGGCAAAGAGAAAAGTGTAAACAGCTCCAGAGAATTTGGGGGCGGATGGAGGGAGGCACAGACTTCACGCTTCCCTGCCTGGCAGGCCACCTGCGTTCTGTGCTCCCCCCTCTGGGTGGGAGCTCCTGGAGCAGGGGATGGAAGAAGGCAGACAAAGGAAGCAAGAGCTGGAGCAGCCAGCCCGCTGGGTCCTTCCCCAGACCCCTCGGACCCACCTTTCAGTCACGGGATATTCAAGATCCCAGAACAGGTGGCCAGGTTTGTCCTTGGTCCCATCCGCAACTCTCCAGTCTCTGGGTGGGCCACATAAAAGACCCCCGTTTGTGCCCATGTGCACTCCAGCTTCACGTCCACCTTCCCCGGGACTCCTGAGCTCAGAAGCCGAGCTACCCACCGAGGGCAGACTCTCCATCATCCAAGAAGACGTGGTTTCCCCTGCGCGCGTCAGGCCATGTCCAGCCCCTGAGGTTTGGTCTTCACAGGAGGGTGGAGCTGGGACCACAGCCAGAGAACACACAGAGTCAGGAAAAGCAGGAGTGACATGAAGAAGGGAGGCGTTCAGACAGCCACAGTCAAAGCTCCTGGAAGACGAAATCAGGGTGTGGAAAACTGAGGCCTAGTCGACGGCCACCAGCCGCGCTGCACTCCTGTCCCCAGGATACAAACTGGAGCTTCTGCATCACAGACCCGGGAGCCCGAGGCCAAGCCAAGTTCACAGCCATCTGGTGGCCTGGGCCTCAGTCCCCGGACCTGTGGTTTCCACAGCACAAGCCTGGATGGAATCCCATCCTGGCCCTCCATTTTCCTGGCGAGGACTGGCGGCTCCCGCATTCCTCGCCATCTTCCGCCCGGGCTTTGGCTGTACTGCTGGGGGAAGGGAGGACAGTGTTGCAGCCGTGCCCCTCAGGAGGGAGTGGAAGGTAGGGCATCGAGTGGGAAGAAGCTAGTTGTTGGCCTCGCCCTCCTCCTCATCAAACGACTGCACCCCTGAGGAGGTCACATCGGACACCTTCCGACTGAGAGCGGTGGCCATCTCGGGGTCTTCCCGTGGGGAAAGTGACTCCAGGTCCCTGCATCCCGCATCCTCTTCCTCCTCGGGGGCCAGCGGCCTCTTCTCCTCCTCTGCAGGGCCCCCTACCAGGTCCACCCTGCCCGTCCCTGGAGCCCAGTCGCTGTCTCCCCGCAGCAGAGGCGGAGGCTCCGGAGCAGAGTATCCCGAGGCAGGCTGGGAAGCCCCCATCTCATGCAGGCTTGGCTGGGAGTCATCAAATGCAGGGCCGAGATAGGAGCCTGTGGCCGGAGAGGCAATGAGGGACTGGTCACTTGCTTCCCAGGCATCCGATGACCCCAGACAGTACATGCCCTGAGACACGTAGGAGTGAGGCCATCCATCCAAGGGGGCTTGAGTGAGCGCATCTGTGAAGAGAATCATGGTTGTTGGCCGGGCGCACACAACCATCCAAGGCAGTAACAGCAGCACAGAGAACCAAGGGTGAGACATTAGGGAAGGAGGGGACGAGAAGGCTGAGATGAACAGAAAGTCTTAGAACAGATGAGCCCTGGCTGATGTGGCTCAGAGGCTTGAACACCGGACAGCGAACCAAAGGGTCACCGGTTCGATTCCCAGTCAAAGCACATGCCTGGGTTATGGGCCAGATCCCCAGCAGGGGGAGTGCAAGAGGCAACCACACAATGTTTCTCTCCCTTCTCTTCCCCTCTCTAAAAATAATAGATAAATAAATAAATACTTCCAAAAAAAGAGAAAGAATGGAGATACAAAGATGAATACAGGTAGCCTCAATAATCGAGGAGGCCTCTGAGGCCTCAGGGGCTGGATTCTGGAACCACCCTTCCCTCACCTTGACTCTCCATCAACTCCTGGTAGTTGTCACTGTAGTTGCAGCCCAATGGCTCCTGGGCAGAGTTGACGCTCATGTCCTCACCGTCCATGGAGGACCAGGCCATGAGTGTGGCCTCGGAGATGGCGAACTGTTCCATGACGCCTGGGAGAAGAAACGTAGTCAGCACCAGATGGTCCTCCTATGGGCCGACCTTGGCACAGGGGGTGGGGTTGGAGGGTCAGTCTCTGGCCATCCCGAAATGTGCCTCCCGAGGCTTCGGGGCACGAGTACCTGCGAGGAAACGCGCCTCCTTCTCGCCATCGCTGAGGTCAGAGTAGGCATCGGTGTCCCTGCGCACGGCCTCGTGGCTGTGCTGGGGCTGGATGGCGGGTGCCTTCCCCCAGCCCTGCCATTCGATCATGTGGGCCACCCGGCCTTGCCCCATGGCTGTGGGCTTCGTCACATGGTCCTTCATGCTCCTCGAAATCCCTAGGGGGCCAGACATTGTCCACATCCCCAGAACATCACATAGTACTGTAACTCCCTGCCCCCCACCCCAGTTCCTGGGGACTCCACCCCTGGGGGCGGGACAGGCTCCCCTAGGTCTCCTGGTGTGAGGGCAGCCTGGAGGATGGGAGAGGCTGGACAGAAAGGACAAACAGCTCAGGGATAGGGAGGGGCAGGGAGACTGAGACCAGGAGCGGGAAGCAGCCCCTGTCTGGACGGTCCCCGGGCAGGCAGTCTCACCTGAGAACGAGGACTTGGCCAGGGCGCCAATGCCATAGGCGTTGGAGTTTCGCTTAAGCTTCGGCAGGATGGAAGTGGTGTCCTCCATGGAGAGCTGGAATGGGGAACGTGGGAGGAGGGACAGAGGAATAAGAGGGCACGGGGTGCCGCCTTCTACGTGGGGAGAAGTTCATGGTTTCTGGGAGCAAGGACCTGAGCTCGGGCAGGTGATAGGGAAAACCATCGTAGCCAGAGGTGTCAAGGAGGCCTATCCTCCAACCCCTCTTGAGAAAGTGAGGGTAAGCAGAGCCTGGGAGTGACCACAGTGCCTGCTGAGGAGCGGGAGTACTGTATTACCAGAGAACAGAAGACAGAGGAGTTAGGCTGGGCTGGGGGAGCTGGGGCGGCTGGGGGAGCCTGCACTCACATTGATGCCGTCCCAGGAGAAGTCGGTTCGGGTTTGCTGTGAGGAGAGAGAAAAGGGAGTGGGTATCCCAGGTACTTCGAGGAATACAGCAACGCCCTCCCCCTTCCTCAGAGGGATTTCCAGAAGTGTGTGAAGAAGGGAGGGCTTTCTTGAGATCAGCATAGGAAATTAGCATTTATTTGGCCTGTATTTGGAGGAATGTAGGAGACAGGTTCTCTCAGGGTGTCCATCTGAAGGAGGGCTTGGGGAGTTAGGAAGAGATTGCAAGGCTCAGCCTGCTTGGAAGCTTTGTTCATGATGGTTGTGGGGTTTTTGGGGGGTCTGCGGGAGAGGGGGCGGCTGGACCAGGCCTCACCTCCGCGGACGGCCGGTGGAGGCTGCTTCCGTGCAGCGAGCTGGTGCTGTCCATGTTAATTTGGTCGACATCCTTCAGACCCTTCCAGTCCACGGCAATCACCTCATTCCCTGAAGTGGCCAGAGAGTTAGGCGCTCCACCTCACTGCCCCCCACACCCAAAAGGCCCCCTCCTGGTCTCAGATGCTGAGGCTGCCCTTCCAGACTTCTCCCTGCCCTGGGCTACCGCTCCCTCCCATTGCCCATTCCTTTTACATTCCTGCTCTCCCCACATCTTTGGTAGAAGAAATCATAACACTGAACCAAAATACTCAGTTTGAGCTCAACCAGGAGTAGCACACTCAGGAAAAGTGGCGTGTGGCCTTCCTTATTGTTGCTGTGTTGTAAATGGAAGGGTCGGCGCTTGGGTTTTGGCAGGAAAACTGTTGCCCATCCTGTCCTGACCAGTCCTCGCGGGTTTCCACGTACAAGTCCACGGGAGCTATGCGTTTTACCTATTATGTTTCTACAGTCAGGGGTGGGACTGCTCTGGGGCTAGCTTCTCTGTGCCTGGCTTTCTTGTTTGCGAGTTGGAAGGCGTAGAGGGAACCCTCGTGGGAGTTGGTGAACTTGACTGACAGGAAGGACGTGGAGAGAACAGAGGCAGGAGATGGGTGCGTTTACCCAGAAACAGCAAGAGCAGAGAAAGCAAAGCGGGAGATGGAATCATCTTACCCGACTGTTGGAAGGTAAGTGATGGGTTAAAGAGGAGTGGAGAAGGGACCAAGGGCAGAGAGAAGGGCCCTTTTTAAAATAGGAACCAAAAGAACAGGACTGGGAGGGGTTTGAGGGTCTCAGGAACTGGAGGGCCCAGAAGAGTGGCAATCTCCTCCTGGTGAAGGAGGACGGAGCCAGGGCAGGGGGTGCCTCTGGGAGGCTTGGGGAAGAAGCACTTGTGGCCTTGCAGAGAGACCCACGTCAGATGGCTGTGGAGCATCCGGCTGGTCGGACCCCTTCTATGAAGGAAGTTTCATGACTCCAAATTTTGGGTTAGGGACCCACTCTTGAGAAGAGGTGACTTGACTGGGGTCTCAGGCCTGAGGAGGCATTCGGTTCACGTCAACGTAGCTGGTGCTACAGGCAGGGCTCCTGCTTAAGGGATCCGAGGGACACAGGACCCCTTGGAGGAGGCCGTAGTCCCTCTGGGCTGCAGGGAAGGGGTGAGATGGGCGGTACCAGAGGCTATGGCCTGGGGGGAAGAGGAAAGATGGACGTCTGGGCAGAAAGAGCTGGAAAGGGGCAGGCAGAAAACAATCTCTGAGGAGGAATATGGGGCCGGCAAAGTGCCCGGGGGGGGGGGGGGGCCTTTGTAGAAGAGGGAGAGCTGAGTCAGAGCAGTGGGGGGCAGGAAGGGGAGGGAGAGGAGGAGGAGAGGTGAAGGCAGAGGAGGAGGGGGTATCCATGGAAATAAATCAAGTCTCAGAGAAATCAGGCTTCCGTTGAGTGAGTTTGTCTGTGATAATAATACGAACTATTCTCTCTGCCTGAGGTCACTGGGGCGTGTAGGCGGGAGAAATGGGGAGTTGAAATGTGAAAAAATTGGGGGTTTGGGGAGAGGGCTGGATTAATTAATTTGCTGAGCGTCGAGAGAGGAGTGCGCAGGTGGTGGGGGACCAGGGGGCAGGAGCAAGGCAAAGGTGGAAGGTCTTAGACGAATTAGGAGGCGTCTGTCTTCCCTCCCCAGTCAAAGGTAAATAAAGGGCTAGCTCCGCCCCCATCACCCCCGCTGACAGGTGCTGTCCTGTCCCTGATCCTCCCAGGCCGGGCCCCACCCTTCTGGGACCTGGCTCCCGACCCCTCTGAGTCCCCCTCGGACCTCTGCCTCCTGCCCCGCGCCCACGGGCTGTCACCCCCCAGCCCGTCCCCATTCCCTCCCCCAGGCGCATCCCGCCCCCGCCCCAGAGGGAATATGCACGTGAACAAAGCAAATCCGGGGAGGCTGGAACGACAAAAAAAGACAACGGAGAGGGAAAGAGATGGGGGCAAAACGCCCAAGCAGATGGAGGCGGGGGTGGGGGGTGCGTAGGGAAAACAACTCGGGGCTGAGACGTGCGGGGAGGATTCTTCGAAGAGGGGCGCTCCGGGAAGGGAGATGGAGGTGCGGGGCCGCCGAGGCGGGCACAGTCGGGGCGGAGGGCCTGGAGGCGGCGGCCGAGGAGCGGACAGCGGCGGGGGAGAGAGCGGAGGCCGATGGAGAGATGATGGGGAGAGACCGCGCCTGGGGGAGGGCCACGGAAGGAAGCCGGAGGGAGCCGGAGAGCCCGCGGGGATGCTCGCCCGGGGGGTGCGGGAGGAGAGCGGGGAGCGGAGGCACAGGGGGAAGGTGAGGCAGCCGGGCGGGGCGGGTGGCGCGGAGCGCGGTCCCCGGGGGGCGCGCGGAGGGTGGGGGAGGGGCCGCGGCCGCGGACCCGGCGAGCCCAGCCCACGCCCGCCGCGCCGCGGTACCCACCCACGGTCCGGGAGCCGATGCAGCCCATGGCGCGGGGCCTCCGGGGCCGGACCCTCGCCGACGCGCGGCGGGCGCGGGGGGAGCACCGGGAGCCGCGCCGCCGCCCCAGCCTCTCTGCAGCGCCGCGGCCGTCTCCGCTCGGCTCCGCTCCCCCCGCCCCTCTCCATCCCTCCCCGCGCCTGCCGCCGTCGCCGCCGCCGCCGCCGCCGCCTGGCTCCCCCGCCCGGGCTCCTCCGGCGGCCCGGGAGGGGGCGGCCCGGCGATTGGCTGCGCACGGCACCGCCCCCAGACCCGAACTTGCGGCCGCGCGGCCGGCGCACCTCTCCGCGATCCCTGCGCCTGCCCTTCCCCAGCCCCGCCCGCGGCTCCTCCGGGGTCAGGGCTGGGGTCACGCCTGGGGGCGCAGCGGAGTCCCCCGGGGTGCCCGCCCGGGGTCCCAGGAACCGGGTAAAGGTCCCCGGCGCCGCCCTTCCGCTCTGGTGGATTAATTTCCAGGGTCTGGGTTGGGGACGCTCAGAGAGAAAGTGAGGTCCGCGGAGGAGAGTAAAGCCTTGGTGGCCGCCCAATTCCGCAAACACTTGTTTTCTTCCCGGGGGGGGGGGGTGGCGTGATTGGATACAGTTTAGGATGCTCTGCGTTTCCTGTGCACGGTTTGTCCACCCAAACGGAACGCGAAGTCTTTGGGAGGGCGTCCTGGGTGGGACTTCCCTGGGCTCGGCGCCCGTGCAAATTGTGGGACCGTGCCTGATGAGGAAGGAGAATGAAGCTAATTCAGTGCCTCCTGAAGTGAAAAAATGCCAGGACCCAAGACTGGCTGGAAGCCATAGTTTGAAATCCAGTTTAACTTTTCCTGAACCTTGGTCCTCTCTGACGAATGAAAGTATGGATGCCAGGAAGCGGTCAAGATCAACAGAGCGAGGATGCCCTCTGGCTAGTGGGGAGGGTCAGGTGGGTACCAAAGGCCTCCTGGGTACCGAGAAAGAGATCTAAGTAGCAAGGGCCAAGTGGGCAGATGGTGACAGCAGACTAGAAGTGGAGTCCAGAAAAGCCACATGAGAAAGGGTAAGGAGACTTGTCCAAGCCGCAACCAGAAAACCCAAAGTGTGAGAAGGCGGAGTCAAGTGTGAGAAGGCGGAGTCAAGTGTGAGAAGGCGGAGTCTCAGCCCCAGTGACCTCAGCCAGAGTCTGTTTGCCGCCTACATGCTTTCAGGTCCCTCCGGAGGTTGAAAGGGGAGTGAGGCAGTGGGCTAGGGGTCCCTGGTGTGGGCGTGCAACCGAGAGAGACCAGGTCTTGTGAATGCAGCTTGTAACCTTTAGATTACAGATGGAGAGCTAAACTTTAGGGTGAAAACCATTACGTTTGGTGGAACCCCACATGAGAGAGAGGGGAGATGATGCTAATCTAATTGAAGACCTGGGAGATAGGATTATGGAGACAAGTGACCTTTGGTCTCTGTGCATGAAGAAATTAGCCAAATGTACATCTATAAAACCATGAGCAAGAAGACAGAATAGTCTGTTGTAGAGCTGCTTAGATTTTAACTGTCCGGTATACTTTGTGGCAGCATTTGGACAGTGGAATTTTTTGGACAGTGGAATTTTTTGGACAGTGGAAAGAATTAGAAGGTATTTCCCCCATATCCGCTACTGTGTATTTTACGAAAAGAACTACCAGGAATCTGCTGTCCTGGAATACAGTGTCTCAGTACCAAGGAGAGGAAATAGAAAGATGGGAAAGGAAAAGAAGGAATAAATCCATCACTACAGCAACGCCCCCCAAACCCTTACAGCTGGAGCCAAGAAAGCGCTGTGGGGGGAATTCCAGGTACCGAGTAAGGGGCCAAGCGACCAGTTCTGCTCACACCTTCTCACCGGCTATTGCTCTCCCCTCAGGGTGCTGTCATTCCACTAATCCCGCTATTACTCTGATCCAAATATGGATACGAACCCCTCCCACAATCCCTTTAGCACAGCCGTGTAAGACTGGATTTAGCCAAAAGATTTAAATCAAGATCAGCACAAGGGATTCCAGGTCTTGAAGCCTCAGTCCCAGTCCCACGTTCTGTCTTAAAGGTATTTTCTTGGCACCCTAGAGAAATAGACTATCCTAGAAACAGTGTGTGCCGGCTTCCTCCCTGCTTCTTGTGCGGGATCTTACTCCTCACCATTGGGAGGCATCCTCCTGGTCTCTTTGCCATTTTCTGAGTCAAGGTCAAAGATTCCGGTTCTGATGTGAACAGGAACAACCTTCCCGGAGGACAGTTCGATGGCACTGATGAAAAATGATCTTTAAAATATGCATTGAAGTTGTCGTACATAAGTTGTGACGCAGCCGTTCCATTTATAGAAATACTCTAAGGAGACAAAAAGAAAAGGGGACAAAGATTTCATCGACAGCAGCCATCAGAGCGCTATTCACACAACAGGGAAAGCTTCTACCCAAGCCCCATGGTCCAACCCGGGGAGTAGTTAAATAAATTATGGTCGATGCCTATAAATAGAATTCTGCGGAGCCATTCATAATATCTCATGGCTGTATTTGTTGACAGAAAAATTATTCATGATACATGGTGACATTACTTAACGAGCAGGTTATAAGAATAATGTATCGATCTTTGTTTAGAAATCACACACGCACACACATGTTCTTCTAGCAGAAAAGGATGAAGCAGATGTCAGTGGGTGGCAGGTTTGGTGTCGGGAAGACGGGATTCCCGTCTGATGGTGTCTATTTTCTTGGAGACATAGGAGCTGAGACCATCTAAGAGTCTGGGACTGGGGAAGATAGGGGTACAACCATAGGAAATAACACGCCAACATCCCTTTACAGCGGACAAAGGGATTGCAGCCTCCCGGTCTCCCACCCCGATAAGGAAGTCATTAGCTTTGCATTGCAGTTGAGGAAATCTGGATTCACAGCAGGCTGACATTCCTTTCGCCTCAGTTAACCAGCTCAAAACAGAAGCAGCTAGCAGCGGTGTCAAACTCATTTTCATGGGGGGGAGGGGGACGGGCACATCAGCCTCGAGTTGGCCTTCAAAGGCCCAAATATAATACTAGGACTGTGTAAGTGTAACCACTCCCTAACTGTTAAGCGAGAATTCTGGCGTTGCCATGGGGTAGAAACAAGGGGCCTGGCCGGATAAAACAAGGTAGAGGGTGGGGTTCGGCCCGTGGGCCTTGTGTTTGCCGCCTGTGAGCTAGCAGTTCACTTCAGCCCCACAAATGGAAAATTCATCCTGGATGCTTAGGCAAAAGCCTCATTTGTGTGTTTGTTCATTTATTTTTATTTATTATTATTATTTTAGATTTTATTTATTTATCTTTAGAGGGGAAGGGAAGGAGAGGGAGCGAAATATCAATGTATGGTTGCCTCTCGTGCATCCCCTGCTGGGAACTGGCCTGCAACCCAGGCATGTGCCCTGACTGGGAATTGAACCATCATCCTTTGGTTCGCAGGCCTGTGCTCAATCCGCTGAGCCACACCAGCCAGGGCTGTTCATTTATTTTTAATTATTAGAATGACTTGGTTCGGGTAATTTTGTGGGATACACATTCTTTCACTCTTGCCTTTTAGGGTGAGACCATGAACTGAAGACAGGCATAGATCTGTCTGCATTCCTAAATTTTGAAATGGAAAAGTGATGTTCTCCCCTCAGGGGGACTTCCAGCCCTGCTCCTGGTCCTTGGTGCTATCGTAAAGTACTGGTGACAAGAGTGTCTCGGTTCCACCTTGTCGAAGTCTGTGCATTGTATCAGAATCTCTGTCTTGGGGACACGGGGAGGTGACTCAGGCTGCTCCTGAGTTTAGTCAGCTTCGGGGCAGGTCTTTGGGTCTCACAGGAGGCACTGTTTGCTTAGGCACTGGAAGCGGGGATGCTGACTCTGGGGACCTCGGGAAAAGGGCTGCAGGCACACCTGGATTAGGGTGGGGTTGGGGGGTGGAGAGATCAGAAGACTCTGAGAACAAGCAGGGAACTTCCTTCCATGGGGTCATTTCCTTAATAGTCCATAAACAAGAAGACAAAGAATGGAGCCTGCGAGCCAGGTTGCTGCCCCTTGGGGTGGGGGGAGACTCAGAGCAGCACCGGGGGTGTGGTCGGTAGTGTGTGGACTGTATTTCCACACAGTAGGAAGTGCCAGAGTCTGCGCCGGTCTGTCTGTGGAATGAGTGATCGGGAGACCGGCTCCCGCTGCTGTGCTGGGGCAGGGCCTTTCCCGGGCGGGAGCGGGTCTGCTGAGGAAGAAAGGACATCTCGGGGCGGTTAGTTATTACGCAGGAAGACACTGACCACAGCAGTTCCCTGGTCCCAGGGTTGGTGGTGGGGACAAAGAGGCCTCATGGAACCAATCTCTCATCTGCTGGACTCTGGAAGATAAAACTTTGTATTTCATTTTATTCGTTTATTCCTTATTTTTAGAGAGGGGAAGGAAGAGAGAAAGGGAAACATCGATGTGAAAGAGAAACATGGATCTGTTGCCTTCTCGTATGGGTCCTGACTGGGGTACACACCCCAGTCGGGGATCTGAGCCACAGCCTGGGTTTGGGCCCAGACAGGGAATTGAACCTGCAACCTTTCGGTCTAGGAGATGACGCTGCAACCAACGGAACCACGCAGGCCAGGGCGATAAAACCTTTTAGGTCAATATAGGTCAATGCCCGCTCGCCCTTTAGATGATACTTGAAACCTTTGCCAAATATTATGGAGTTAAGGGGAGCTCATCGCAATGCACAGTGAGATAAGGACAGTTAGCAGCAGCGTGGCCGGTGGTGGTGACCTCTCCCCCCAGCCCCGCCCCTGTGGTGCTGTCTCCTGGGACACAGGGGCAGGTCAGCATCACTGAGTCCGTAGAATCCTGTGGCTCCATGCAACGGAGGGGAGCTAGTAGGGTCTGTGGTTTAGATTTTCGGGGGAAGGCACTTGCTCTGTCTTTTCTTTGAAAAGCAGGTCTATGGGCAAGCCTGGAAGAGAACCACTTCAGATTTGGGGGTCCCATCCAAACGTCTGATGCAGAGGGCCAGGCCAGGGGGTTCTGGGCTAATGGGCTCCCACATGCTTCTCAGAGAAGGGACAGGTTGGGTCCTGAGGGCATGGAACACAGGCCCCGAAGTGTCCTCAGGGCCTCGGGAGGCCACCCTCAAGTCCAGGTCACAGGCAGCAGCAGACTAGACAGGAAGCCAGGACCCGGAAAGCAGGCTTGGGCCTCCACGAACCAGAGGCCAAGTAAGCAATGAAAGTGGAGCTCATCAATCCCAGAGAGCCCACACGGATGCATCCGCCAGAGGTCAAGTGACTACTCAGCACTCCCAAATCCCAGGGCACAAATCCCTGAGAAAGAAAGGCAAGAATCAAGTAGGTAGTAGCAGGCATTTGCTTTTTCCAGCTTCAATGTCCCTACCTGTCAATTTTATATTCTCCAGGAGGACCCGTGAGAACCTGGACCTAGAAGGCTTGTTCCTGAGCGTCACAGGTAGCTACCTGGCTAGTATTTACGGATTCAGGGTTGAGCAGCTGGTGTCACATCATGCCCCTGGAGCCCTCTTACTTCCCCTGCTGGGACTCCTAAGTCCCATCTTTAAGCCCAGCTGCTCCAGGAGAGATACCCTGCCTTGTGCTTACAAGGCACCCCCTCCTGTTCCTGCCTCTGAATCCCAGCCTGGTGGCGGGTGCTCTCCTACGACTCTGCTGCCAGGCATAGCTGACGGCCGACCTCTCAAGTTCCTGAACAGACCTCCATTCTGGGACCCCCGTCCTTGTGTCTTCCTTAGCTTTTAGATATCCTGCCACCTCAGCTTGGATGCCTCTGGCAGATGTCTTCTTGGACGAGGATCTGTTTTTGCTGCCAAGTCTAACTGCCTGGGCCCCTCTCTCCTTTCCTGCAATTGCTCCGATGCTAAACAGCGTCGCCTGCCTAACGGGTGGGTGGAGCCCAGGTCTCCGCCCTTGCCAGTCTGCCATCCTTAAGCAAGCGGACCAAGTCCACAGAGGGGCAGCAGAGGCTGTAGGGACACTAAGCACCGATCATACGAACTGGAGGAAAGCTTAGAAGTCAAGTCCATTGCTGTACTTTCACAGACAAGCACCACTTGCCTCTCAGATTTTCGTAGTCACACAACTAGTAAGCGGTCACACTGCCATCAGGATTCAGGTCTCCCAACTCTTTTCTAGTGTTCTTTTCCCGACCCTGGGATGCTTCCCTAAATTTAGGTTGGGCTGTCTTTCTGATTTTTATGATGATGCTAAATACCGTTGAAAAATGCTCATTAGTCCCCATACTCCTTTTGCTCATATTGATGGGTCAGCTCCTTTTGGATAAAATGAGGCAAAAAGAACATTGTTCTACGTGGGTACGTGTTCTCACTGCAATAAAATTAAACATAAAAGACCATTGTTCTAGCTTAGGCGTTCCAGAGGTAACTGTTTTCTTGTTCTTTGTGCTTAAGAATGAGCGGGCAATGCTAATCTCGGCGTGCATGTTCAGGTCATTCTTTGGTGAAGGTATTTTCACGGTGATAAGCAGACCGGGGACAAAGCTTGTACTCTCTTGGGTGGCGGTGAGCCAGCCCCTGAGGGCTGTGGCTCACTGAGTCAGTCCTGGCTGTTCTGCTGGTCGGCCACAGACCCACCCAGATGGCAGCGCCCAAAGGGACTGGAAACTTTGAACTTCAGGTGGTGTGTTTGGGTTGCTCTCAAGTAATAAAACCCATTTTAGAGAAATTTTGAACGGAGACAAACAAAAATTCAGGTACCTACAGTGAGGTGGCTAGAGGTGGCCGAGTTGAATTTTATTTCTGCTGGTGGAAAGCTGCGTTGAGGAGGGGGTGCAAGCAATTTCTGCATTCTCCAGTGGGCGCTGGAATTTGCCACTCGAGCCTTTGCGATGCTGATTACATGCTGAAATGATAGTATTTTCGATGTAGTGGATTACGGCGTATTAAAATTAATGGCACCTGTTTCTCTTGGAATTTCTTTGAAGATGAGCTACGTGGCTTAACATCAACTCTCTTTTTGTCATTGTTGGTGTAGGATGTCGTCCTAGGGACACAGGTTGAGGACAAGCAAAGTCACGAGAGGTGAGAAGTTCAAGGAATGGAGAGATGGGGGAAGGGAGGATCATCTATGAGGTACTAAGATCACTAAAAATTAATAGCAAAGACATTTGGGAGACAGAGCCAGTGAGCTCCGACGTCATAATGTTCTGGAAATGAGGGTGAATGACCAAGGGCGATAGATGGCGATACAGGGGCTCCAGTTTGCTGCCGCAGAGTTCGACGCTGGAGGATTTGGGGAGGAGAGAAGGAGGATAGTGTGGATGTGGTAACGCGGTCAGAGAAGGACACCTGCTCTTCATCCAGGGTTGTGGGGGGGAAATGTGCTGCCACGTGAGAAGGCTACAGAGGGAGGCGCGTCCTCAGAGGATCCGGGTGAGAGAAGCAGGAGAGAGAGAGGCAGGAAGAAGAGGAACATTGGCTGGCAGCGGTCGCTGAGCTCGGAGAGCACCCTGCACGGGTTTCCGGAGCTGGGCATCTGCGGTTTCTTAGGGTGAATGACACCTTATTGAGGTTAAAGGGCTTCATGCAGTTAGTTCTGGCAGTCTGACGGCAGAGCAAGGCTGCCAGGGTAGGAGGTTTAGGGGGAGGAGTGACGGGGGCCTGGGGTCTCCTTACTCTCAGAGAGTCCCACCTCCCTCTTTCACCCCTCCCTCAACCATCAAAGCCCAGGGTAGGCCCTCTCAACTTCCCAAGCACTGCTCACTAGGTGATTTTTTTTCAGCCAATAATTGACTCAATTTACTACTTGGAAGCAGGTAACTCACACGCAGGGATCTTCAGCACAGTTCTTCTCTGCTCCACACCTGGAATCCCACTGCCCACCGAATGCCTTTTCATTCTTGGCATGTCCAGAACGGAGCACAGTCTCTCTAACTCCCAGATCTGCACCTCTCCGCCGACGGGCTGTACTCCAGGTGGGTGCCAGCAGGAAGCCGAGCCGGGTCCGTGGTGTCTCCCCCACACCCCCGACTCCCACTCCAAGCTCAGTCCCACACCAGGCTCTGCCCGTCTCCACGCCCCTCTGCACCTAGAGCCCTGACGCAGTCTCTTCCCAGGTCTGCCCGCCTCTGTACCGGCGCCACCTGTTAGTCTCCACATTGCCGCTACGGTGAGGTGTTTCAAAATTCCCCAAGTATTCTCCTGCTAACCTATCCACCCTAAAACTCCGCGGTGGCTCCCCACTGCTCTCAGGACAAAGTTGAAACTTGTTCACAGGGTCCGCCTCTCCGCACAGCCACCTCCCCAGCTCTGTGGCGGCCCCGGGCGGGCACCGCCCTCTCAGGCGCCCGGCCATGCCTGCCTCGCCTTGTGGTCACACGGGATGATGGCCATGTTCACGGCCGCCCCAGGGCTTCGCACAGGCTGTTCCCTCTGCATGCAATGCTCTCCCCTCCCACTTTGCCCAGTTAACTCCTGTGCGTCTTTCAGGTCTCAGCTTGGATGCCCACCCCTTCCTTGACCTCCATAACCAGTTCCCATCTCAGTATGCACTTCATCACAGGCGGTCCTTGTAACATGCAGTTTTACACTTGTGTGAGATTGATTAAAGTTTATGTCCCTTTGAAGATTCCCCAAGGTCATGGACGCTCCGAGAGGGCTGGGATCATGCGTGGTTTTGCTCAATATTATATCCCAAGCACCAAACAAAATGCCCTGCACATAGTAGGTGCTCAATAAAGACTCAGTGACTAGTCCTGGCTGGTGTGGCTCAGTGGATTGAGTGCGGGCCTGTGAACTAAAGGATCGCAGTTCAATTCTCAGTCAGGGCACATGCCTGGGTTGCAGGCCCGTTCCCAGCGGGGGACACATGAGAAGCAACCATACATTGGTATTTCTCTCCCTCTCTTCCTCCCATCTCCTCTAAAGATAAATATTTAAATAAATAAAAAGAATGTTAAGCTGTCAAACATCATGCAGCTTATTTAAAATAAAAAAAGACTTAGTGAATAAACAAATGAACTGATTCAAAGGCCCATACGCTTTCCAGAAACGCAGGGCCTCCCTTGATCTTGCACGAGATGTCAGTGACCCTGGAACTCAGTCACTGTGTCCAGGGCCCTGGCCGTGGGGCAGGCACTGCCTCCCGGGCTGCGCTACTCCTGAGCACACAAGAATAACTCTGCCGGGCCTGGGTAGGTGGTTCCGAGTTACTGATGTCCTCGGGTAGCATCTCACCCTTGGGTACGAAAGGCTGTCTCCCAGCGTGAGCCCGTTGAGAAGTCTCAGGAGGAAGACGTGCTCTTCTGTGTAGCGCCTCATCCCTCGTTCTGGGCAGGTGCCCGTTTGCCACATTCGTCACCCCCCCCCCCGGGCGGCGGCAGGAAGGGGTGCCTGAGGCGTTCCGAGGGTTTGCTCAGAAGCACCCACTTCCTGTGTCTGGCGGCCCCAGTGGGTGTCTTCGTAGTAAACCCACTTTGGTCAAGGGTGTGGAGGTGAGTGGGAGACTCTAGAAAAATGCAAGTGCTTCTCATCTCAAGCAGCTTGGTTATCTACTGAACTTTAACCCCCCCACTGCTTGAAATGTTTACTTTCCCTGGTGACTGAGTCAGCTATTTTCAGGGACAAACGTTGGCGTTTCTAGGCCAGTCTCTCTCTGGTTTTGGCTTCCCCTGGGTTCAGGGAGAAGGCAGGCAAAGGCGGCAGCAGATGCTTCTCTAGTGGCCGTGGCGGTGCCAGCAACCTGCCTGTGCTGCTGCCGGTGCCGAGTCTCTCTTCCTCTGCCCTTCCCCAGTCCCCAGCCGCCACTGACTCTCTGCCATCTGACCATCTGCCTTGCTCTGCCCCCTGAGGCCACCACACAGACACGTGCAGTGCCTTTGGGTGCCCCTCTGGTTCAGACCCTCGGACGTGTGGACTCCTGGCTCCTGCTGCTCCTCTGGGCCCTGCCCCCTAGATGCCCGGTGCGGGCTCTGCTCACCGCTGCCGGGGCCTGGACCCGGTGGGGCAAGAATAATGAGTCTAAATGGTGAGGAGGCTGCCCAGAGTGCAGCCACCTGAGCCAGCACTGCTGGGTGGGTGAAACCTTTTCCTAATGTTAACCCCTTACTATACTGAAATACCTACTGAAGTGCTTTTTTGACTCTAGATGGAGAGTGTCTTGAAAGGCATGTTATATCCAGAGTGCCTCAAATATAGCAGTTACTGGTAAATACTGGTGGGATGGAGGCTGGGGAATGGAAAAGTGCACAGAGGATGAGGCCCGGATGTCAGCCCACCTGGCAGAAAGGAGGAAAGGGGGTCCATGTGAGGTTGTCAGACCACCCCTTCCGGGGGGTTGGGGTGGGTTGGGGGTGGTCCCTCGGGCAGAGGAGGAATCTGCTGTTCCTGGGCTTTGCCAAAAAGATCCCTGAGTCTAGCGGGGTGCTGCACCCTCCACCACGCCCATTGCCATCCAGCCCCTCCACTGTGTCTGTCCTTTGTCGTGTCAAGCAAGTGGGACTAGGAGGGTGTCACTCTGGGGGAAAGTGGAAAAAAAAAACACTCTGATGTCAGGAGCAAGAGATGATGGCTCTGTCATTTGTCTTCTCCTTTTTTAAAACTATAAAAGTTCTACCTGTTTATGGGGGAAAAGTCAAGTTACAAAATGTTTCTGGCCCTAACCAGTGTGGCTCCGTTGGTTGGCGTGTCATCTGGTAACCGAAAGGTCGTGGGTTTGATTCCCAGTTAGGGCATGTGCCTGGGTGGCAGGTCTGGTCCCTGGTGGTCTGGGAGCGTAGGAGAGGCACCAATCAATGTTTCTTCTTCACATCAGTGTTCCTCTCCCCCTTCTTCCCTTTCTAAAAGCAATGAAAAAAGAATGTCCTTGGGTGAGGATAAAAAAAAAAGGAAAAAAGAAAAAGGTTTTGCCTTGCTCTAATTCTGTACCCTAACAGCAACCACTTTTAACAATTCTTGGAGAAGTCTTCTGGGAAAGTTCTAGTATACAAAACGGTCTCCCTCCCTAAGCCCCATGGCTGTCTCTGTGTGGGACAGAGATAGAGATAGATAGAAAGATAGATAGGTAGATAGATAGATAGATAGATAGATAGATAGATAGATAGATAGAGTAGAGGGGGGGGAGGAGGGGCGGGGGAAGGGGAGGGGGAGAATTCGATGGCCCCATGTGATGGAAAAGGAAAATGGTGGCCCAAAGTGGGGCCTGGATCAGACCCTGACCTGGAGAGGTTGTTGATACACGGAACCACGGCTCCTGGAGGGAGGAAGTGAGGACCTCAGGGATGTCAGTGGAGGGCAGAGGTGTCTTCAAATAATAAAATATTTGCATTACAATTTTTTTTTGCAGTTTCACAGGTGAAAAATGCAACAGCTACTTGGCCTTGGTTTCCTTAACGGAAGAACGGGATCATAATGTACATTTCCCACAGGTTTGTTGTGAGGATTCAATGCAGGCTATATGTTCATTTTTTTAAAGAAGATTTCATTTATTTATTTTTAGATGCAGGGGCAGGGGAGAAAGAGAGGAAGAGAAACATTAGTGTGTGGTTGACTCTCCCACACCCCCTACCAGGGACTGGCAACCCAGGCATCTGCTGGGACTCAAACTGGCGACCCTTTGGTTTGTAGGCTGGCACTCAGTCCATACCAGCCAGGGCTGGAGGATGTGTGTGTAAAGTGTTTAGTAGCGGACCTGCACCACGTACTAAGCTTTATCGGTGTGTTACTATTATTGCTGATGTTGTTGTTTTGGGTGGTTGCTGTTCTTGCAGTTGTCACTCAGAGTGCCCAGCACAGCGCCTGGCACAGAAGTGGCCCTCTGTCCATCTGCAACCAGAATATGAAAAGAACCCTGGGATGGCATTTCTTTTCTTTTCAGAAAATTCTTTTTTTTTTTGCCACTGCCTTTGTTCCTTTTATTTATTTATTTAGTTAGTTATCTTTTCTTGGCTGCTTCTAACTGCCTACTTCATGTTGTGTGACCTTGAAGGAAACGTTTCTGGTACCTGGTGGACATGAGTTCTGGGAGGTGTGCAGAGATGTTTTAAATAGCCAAAGTCCGTGCCCGTTTTTTTTTTTTTTTTACTTCCTCTCTCTTGCCTGGTCCTAAGCTGTGGGAAATGATCAGGTGGGAACATCTGTGTACTTGCTACTTTTTACACATCCTGCCTGAGGAGATCAATTAGAATTGCTTACTTGAGAAAAATACCTATAGCCTTGACTGGTGTGGCTCAGTGGGTCGAGTGCCGTCCTGCTAATCAGAAAGGTCGCAGGTTCACTTCCTGGTCACGGCACATGGCTGGGTTTCAGACCAGGTCCATGGTGGGGAATGTGTGAGAGGCAACTAATCACCAATTGATGTTTCTCTCCCTCTCTTTCTCCCTCCATTCCTCTCTCCCTGAAAAGAAATAAATAAAATCTTAAAAAAAAAAAAAGAATACCTAAAAATCATTAGGGCTGCTCCTGTTCACTGCATGCATTGTAACACCCACTGGCCCTCAGCTCCTCTAGGGGCATCCCGGCCCAGCGAGCCTGTGCTCCTGGGGTAGCCCGTGTGTCTCCGCTTGTCCTCAGATTGGCTGGCTGGAAACTCTGAGCTTTAATATTCTGCATCCCAAATGCTTTCAGTTGTCAGTAAAGCCAAGCCTGCCTACGCACTATTCTATTCTTGATTTATAAATAGGTTCAGCTGCCTAACAATTAAATGTACTATATTTTGAACTTGCACATTCCTTAAGGAGGTGTTTAGACTGCAAATGGCTTTTTGTCTGTGACACTATCTGGAAACCATCTCCCTCATTTCCAACCCCCACTCCCCCCCCCCAACAAGTGGGTGTAATTTTGAAGGACTGGCAGAGACTTTGGGTCTGTAAAACCCAAGACACAATCTCCAACAGGCACGGTATCAAATTTCTAGCTGATCATCACAGGGACAGGCCCAGGACCGGCTTATACCTGTCTGAGGTCTGTCTGCACAGCATGCTTCATTTCATGCGTGGCACACAGGCTACGGCAGTGTGAAACACCCACGACAAAGACAATGCGACACCGGAGAGAAGAAAGAACAGTGGGGACCGAGAAGGACATGAACATGTAGTAGTAGCCACAATTAAGTGTTTGATAAGGTTGATGGAAGACGCAGACATTGCGTACCCCAGGGCCCATGAGAGACCAGCTTGGCAGTTCAGGGAGGACATTCGGAATAACGGCCTTAGGTTAACCCGTCAGAATTTCCATTCTGCGCAGAACTGGGACTTGAATAATAATACCAAGTATTATATAACACTTCAGATATTGAATTTCGTTTATGTCTCCATATCATGCAATAAGGTAAGTGGATTAAGTGTCATCGCTCTTTTTACACACCCAGGAAAGGAAGCGGAGAGAATGAAGAGACTTGGGCACTCAAGCGCGTCTCTGCACCCTGACCTCATTCTGCGTCCTGGTCTCCAGCGTTGCTGCACCGCACCCCGGGGTTAGGAGAGGGAGCCCTGACGTTAGAGCTCTCAAGGCAGCCAGCTCTAACCTAGACCTTGGGGCTAACTGGGTGTGATGCTCTTAAGCCCCCAGTCTGTTTTCTCCTGCTAAATGTCAGGGGAAGGTCTGGATGGTCTCTAGACGGTAGCGCGCAGGTGCTCACTGGCAGTAGGCTGCTGCGGATTTGAAGCGGCTGGACCCGAGACAGTAGGGTGTGTTGAAGGAAACTGCTTTAGATGGCAGAAAAAGGGCGGCATCGGAGGGTGAGATATTGGATCTACAGGCCGAAAGGCCATCTGACTCCATAGTTTGTAAGTGGTGAGTGTGGAAGAATTCGACCGGCACTTTGGTGCGTTTCCGTGTTCAGTTACCCCAGGTCTGTCCCTTTTGCGTAGCCTGGGGCAGAGTTCAAGGCCGGGCAGTCCGGTCGGACCAGTGGGGGGCGCCACAGAGCGCAGTCTTCTCCGAATCCCGCAAGGGCCGCCCAAAGGTTCCGAGGGACCACGGCGCGCGCCGCAGAACGTGTCGCCCGCGTCCGCGCCCTTCCTCCCGGAGCCCCAGTCCACCGGACGCCCACCCCTCCTCGGCCCGCCCCCGCACCTTCCCTCGCGGGCTCCGCGGTCCTCGCCTCTCCTTCCCGCAAATATTCACAGATCCGCAGGCGGGGGCGCGGATGGTGCGAATTCCTAGAAGCCGGAAGGGGCTGCCCAGGATTTCCAGTTAGGATCCCCTGAGGACCCTTGAGGTTCGTACTCACACACACCCCCTTCCAGGTCACAGAAAGGCCTGCGGGGGCGTGAGCAGGGAGGGCGCCCAGCCACCATGGTGGTCCACCCTGGAGCCCAGGTCTACCCCAGTGTTGCCAATCGCGGTCGGCGCGCAGGGGACTCGGGACTCGCGGCTGGCAGCTGGGTGGGAAGGTGGCAGGGGCAGGTAACCGCAGGCCCGGAGAGGAGGGGACTGGCTCCGGGCAGAGTCGCCCAGGGCTGCTTCGGTACCTCCAGGGCACCCGCCAGAGCTCCGCCGGCTTATCCCGTAGTGGGGACGGTGAATCAGACCTTGGGCACCGCGGGTCGGGCGTGGAGGGGGGCAAGTCAGGAAATGACATCAGAGGCCTGTGCTCGGGGAGGGGTGGTCCGTGGCGGGCGGGCCGGGGCGGCGGGGGCGGGGTCGGGGGGACCTCGGCTGAGCCTCCAGCCCTCGGGCAGGACCTGGGCCCCTTCCTGGGGGAGTTTCCTGCCTGGTCCCCCCTCCCTGCCTCTCCCCGCCCCCTCTCCGGGCCGCTCCTTGTATGGTCTGGGCGCCGCACTCTCCCCGCCTCCTCCCTCCTCCCACGGCCCCACGTCCCTCCCCCGTTGGGCTAAAGGCGGCGCTGGACCCGGACGCAGAGTCCGCGGACCCGGCGCCCAAGCAGCCACCCGGAACGCGGCGCGCACGCTCCGGCCCGCGGTGAGGCGAGGGGAGCCGCCCACGGGGAGGGGACGCCGGGACGCCGAGGGGTGCTGGGCCCGCCAGGGGGGTCCCCTGCCCGGCTCAGCGCCGCGTAACCCGGCCACCCACTCCCAGCAGCCCGGCCTGGCCATGGCGGCCCCCCGCCCGTCTCCCGCGATCTCCGTCTCTGTTTCGGCTCCGGCTTTTTACGCCCCGCAAAAGAAGTTCGGCCCGGTGGTGGCCCCAAAGCCCAAAGTGAATCCCTTTCGGCCCGGGGACAGCGAGCCTCTCCCGACCGCCGGGGCCCAGCGCGCACAGATCGGCCGGGTGGGCGAGATCCCCCCGTCGCCCCCAGAAGGTATGCGGTGGGGCGGGAGGCTGGACTACGGCGGGCGCCGGGCGGGGGGGTCAGTGGCGTCGGGGTTGGGGGTGTCTTGGAAAGGTTGCAGCGGAGGGGGCTGGGCGCAGCCACCCTGTCCCGAGCAGATGTTCTTACCTCATCCTGGAGCTCGTGGCTGGGAGCCAGGGCTCCTGGGACCGGTCCAAGTCCTCCGCCTGGGGGTGGGAGGTGGGAATGTGGGGCACGAATCTTCCCTCCGGGTCCGTTTTCCGAAGTGTAACGGGAGCTGCACCACTCCTGCGCCAAACCCCCGGCCGTTCCTGACCCAGTGCTCCCAGGGTGTCCTGCGCCCTCGTTTCCTTCCCACTCGCCCCAGGACCGTTGAGAGAGTTTTGGGGGTGAGGGGTTACAGCTGTAGGAGAAAGGAAACTCAGGGAAGGGGGCAGAGGAGCCCCTGCTGACTTCCCTCTTTCTTCTTCCTACCCTAGACTTTCCCTTACCGCCCCCTCCCGTCCTGGGGGATGTCGAAGATGCAGAGGGCACCCTGGGAGGCGCCTTCCCCCCTCCCCCTCCCCCGATCGAGGAACCATTTCCCCCTGCACCTCTGGAGGAGGAGATCTTCCCTTCCCCACCGCCTCCTCTGGAGGAGGGAGGGCCTGAAGCCCACGTCCCGCGCCCACCACAGGTACGGAGGCCTGGGAGGGGCAGCCACGCAGGAACACCCCTGAGGGAAGGAAAGGAGGGTCCTTCCCTCTGACCTCCCCTGCGCCCCTGCCCTGATATGCAGGGGAGGGTGGTGGTGGGAATGGGGGACTGGGATGGCTGCTCTGACCCTTGACCCTGTAGCCCAGGGAGAAGGTGAGCAGTATCGACCTGGAGATAGACTCTTTGTCCTCACTGCTGGATGACATGACCAGGAACGATCCCTTCAAAGCTCGGGTGAGGAACAGGAGAGGAGGAAAGGAGTGGGCACAGAACTGGGGAGGCAGTAATTTCCCTCAACCACACGTCTCTACCCCTCTTTCTCTCCTTGCAGGTGTCATCTGGATATGTACCCCCACCAGTCGCCACCCCATTCATTCCCAAAACCAGTACTAAGCCTGCAGCTGGGGGCACGGCACCCCTGCCTCCTTGGAAGGCTCCTTCTAGCTCGCAGCCTGTGCCCCAGGCTCCAGCGCAGCCTCAGCCTCCGAGCCCAGTGCATCCCCAACCCCAGGCCAAACCTCAGGTCCAGCTCCAGGTCCAGTCCCAGCCCCAGCCTCAGCCTGTGCCTCTGGCTAACAGTCAGCCTCGAGGTCCCTCAGCCCCATCTCCAGCCCTTAAGTATTCTCCAGTGACTCCCAAGTTCACTCCCGTGGCTTCCAAGTTCAGCCCCGGAGCCCCAGGCGGACCTGGGGTGCAACCCAATCAAAAGCTGGGGTCCCCGCAAGCTCCCTCTTCCACTGGCACAGGCTCCCCTCAGCCCCCAAGCTTCACCTACGCTCAGCAGAGAGAGAAGCCCCGAGTGCAGGAGAAGCAGCGCCCACTGCCTCCCCCAGCTCAGAACCCAGACCAGGTGAGGGGGGCGGGAGGGCCAGGCTGAGACCTGGGGGCTGGGGGCAAGGGGTTAATTCTGGAGCCAGATAATGAGGGCAAAGATGGGAGAGTGGGGTTGGTGGGACGGGCGTTTCCAGCCTCTAGGGTGGGCTGTGGTAAGAAACGGCTCTTCTGGAGGAACGGGGGTCCTGGCTGGGAGTGGGGAGCAGCCCAGGCTGTGAATTAGGCGGAGGGTTCGGTGGACCATCCCTTTCACCTGTCCCAGAATGTTAAAAGGGAGGATGAGCTTCTTGAGTTTACCTCTCTGTTGCTCTGAGCGCTCGGATCTGTCTGCCCGAGGGCCCGTCTGGTGATAAGAGTTGTGGCTTGCGCTCTGTGCCCAGGGCGGAATCAGGGCGGAAGAGATCTCTCAAAGCGGTTAAGCCTGAGGGAGTCAGCGGGACCTGGGATAGAATTCCCAGCCCCCCCTCTGACCAGAACCTCGGCCAGTGAGGTGAACTTGGAGCCTCACATTCCCATCTTGGAACTAAGGCTCTCCATCCCAGACAAGGGCCGTGGTGCTTAAGTTACCTAGCACGTAGAAAGGGCTGGCATTTTTTATCTTGCACGTGAGCACCCCGAATTGAAAAGTTCTCATTCCTGCCTTCTGATTCCGGAGACTTAGGAGTTGAATGGAACCTGCTGGGCATCTAGTTCAACCAGCTGCCCAGTAAGCAGACAGCAGGAGTGTCGGTGTCTGTGTGTGCAGCCCCGGACGGGGTGGGAAGAGATGCCAGGTACCCATGAGTGGTGCAGAACCCTGTGTTGTGGGACCTCTGGGCAGGGAGTCAGCCTGAGTCTGGCACATTCAGCAAGACAGCATGGCGCGAGTGTGCTCTGAAGGACGGTCAGACTTCAGAACCCAGGGGGAAAGTGAAGGACACTGGGCTGGGAGTAGCGTGAGCAAAAACCCCAGGGCACTCAGATGCCCCCGAGTGTCTGGAGACTGGAAAGTGGGAGGTTCCTCCAAGCAGTGATGGCGCTGTAGAGAGGTAGGCAGGAGCTCCTGGCAGCTCTGGCAAGTCCTTAACTTTCCTCAAGGTGTGTGGCTGGGTCAGAGGTCTGGTGACGCCTGCCCGTGGAGGCTTTTGGGAGACTTTCCAGCAGAAGTGTGGGCTAGGGGTAGGGGGTCCGTGACTTTTGTTGGGATTCACTCCTGGGCCTAGATAAGAGCTCTTGGCAAAGGAAATGCCTCCAGGACCTTGTAACTGATAAGCAGTTGGGAGAGGAGGGGCAGGGGAAAAAAAAAAAAAAAGCCTGGGTGTGTTGTGGAATGAATGTCGGTATTTTGATGAAATAGAGAAGTCCAGAAGGGGAAATGCTTTGGGCCGGAAAGGTGCGGGGGCGGGCAGGGGGTGGTCCAGCTGTCAGCGTGTTGAGCAACAGGTTCCAGGACGACTCTCCTTCAGCTGGGACTGTCACTCAGTTAGAAATGGAGGCCCGGGTTTTGGGAGAGGCCCGGGGCTCAGGGCTGTCCTTGGGGACAGTGGTACTGAAGCGGCCCAGCCTGGGGTGCTTACACAGATGGAGCCGGGGGCCTGGGGGGACCCTTGAGAGGGGTGCTGGTTTGTCCCGTGGCAGGAGGAGGAGGAGCACAAGCCAGGGTGGGATCTCGGGGACAGAATGTGATGGCGAGAAATTCTTCAGTGGGGGTTTGAGGAGGATGAGGGCCCCAGGAAGGCCACAGACGTGACTGCCTGAAAGTCACCGATGGTGGCAGGGTGGTCCATCGGTGGGCATAGGGAAGGGAGTTGAGGGCTGTGCGGACAGTTAGAAACCGAGGTTCGACCAGGCCAGGGCCTGTGTGTGTGGTTCTTTGCAGTTAGGGGAGGGGGCTCAGGTGTGTGGGTGAACCAGGAGGAAGAAGCCCATGGAGGAGGGGCTGGAGCTGCCTGAGAGCAGGGCCTGTGGCCGGGATGGAGTCCGGAGGAGCCGTGGTGAGGCCGTCCCCGTCCCCTCCACCGGGGCCTTTCCGGGAGAGCAAGGACACTGTCACCAACAGTGTTTTCTGTGGAGAGGAGGGACGCCGAGTCAGCCTGAGCTGGCCGCCTTCCATCCTCTCGGTCACGTAGGAGGTGAGGTCATCCATGAGAACGAGGGGCTGGAGGAGATGGAGGAGATGGAAAAGGTTCAGAACAGCTGCTGCGGGGAACCCACAGGAGCCAAAAGCCAGACAGAGGCGCTGGGGCCGAGGCCGCCCAGGCCCTCCGGGGTTCTGTGAGCTCACTCTGCAGCCTGTAGGGCTCTCTCTGCCGACTTTCTGAGCCCAGAGGCAGAAGCAGGAAGTGGGCCCTGTGGCGGGGGCTGAGGTGGGGCAGATGAGCCACAGGGGACCAAGAGGGGCTGAGAGAGCCCCATAAAAATAGGTGGTCAAGGGGCCAGGTTTGGGGGGAGGTCTGCAGGGAGGGCTGGGAGGCAGGAAATCAGAGCCCTTCTGAGTAGGTTCCTTCAGTGGGTACACAAGGAGGAGTAGGAGGTCAAGTCCAAGGTCTTGGAGGTAAAGAGCATCATGACTCAGGTCCAGTGTGTCCCATGGTGGAAGGTGCCTGAGATGGAGGGCTGTTTGGAGCCATTGGGGTTGAGGAGTTAGAGGACTGAGTGCTGAGTGCCGAGGGTGCTGCAGCTGGGGCCCCAGTGCTGGCAGGCAGGCAGGGAAAGCTGGCTGCTAGGTGAGCTCAGAGCTGGGGCTTCTCTGTGCCTGCCTTTCCGGGCAGGGGTGGTTCATCTGCACACAGACACGGTGGGGGAGATGGCGCCCAGGCCTCGGGGAAGGCGGCTGTGGGGCGAGGTAGTCCGGAGGCTGAGGCTCCAGGTGTTGTGGGAACGGAGGCAAGGGCAGGAAGGATGTTCAGTGGCCGCAGCCCTGGGCAGACTTACCATTGGGGTGTCTCCTGGCCATGCTGCTGCAGGTCAGACAACCCCTGTGGCGCCCCCTCCTAGTGCTTCTGAGGGTCCCACACTACCCCCTAACCTCACCCATGCCCACCCCCAGCTCTCAAGATCCCCTAAGTAGACAGGGGCTGGAGGCCCTTCCCTGAGGCCTCCAGGGGAGGATGTGAGGTCAAGAAGACCAGGCACTCTCTCTTGGGGGGCTCCCCGGACCTCTGCGTGGGGGGCTGGGGGCCTGGCTGCAGAAGACAGCCCTGGGGGGGTAACCTGTGATTCCCACCTGTATTGCCTCCTCACGCAGACAGGGCTGCTCAGCAGCCGGGGGGATGGGTAGGTGTGTGCACCTGGGTGCACAGCCCCCCCCCCCCCCCCCCCGCGCCGCACCGACCTCTTCCCTGGGGGGCCATGTCTGAGCATGCTCTGTGGAGTTGATGCGTGGCCTGGGGTGTTCAGTGCTTCCGTGACCTGAGCTGCTGTGTGCGTGGCCTCCGTCCGCTCAGTCCTTCTGGCCTGTCTGTGGCTGTCCAGTGGGGGTTCGGGCAAAGTGGGTGGAAGGACCATCCCCTTCCCCTCATTCGTGTGGTGCTGGGGTCTGGAACAGGGAGTGAGGAGCTTTCCGGGTCATTGCTTTCCCTGAGCATTCGGGAAATGGGAGGGGAGTTAGCCCGTCTTGGAAGAAAGTGGGTCAGCTTGTTGGGGAATGTTCTGGAGGGGGCGACCCCTGAGAGGGTGTGACGAGAGTGTTGGGGTTTCAGGTGCGCTCCCCGGGGGCCCCAGGGCCTCTGACCCTGAAGGAGGTGGAGGAGCTGGAGCAGCTGACCCAGCAGCTCATGCAGGACATGGAGCATCCTCAGAGGCAGAATGTGGCCGTCAATGGTGAGCCCACCGCCCCCTCAATGGGACGTCTGTCTACCCCTCTGTGACTTCAGCTCCTGTTGGAGCCAGCCGGTCCTTTGCAAGCTTCCTCCTGTTTATTCCATCTCCTCTGGCTTTTCCAGAGTCCTGTGGCCGGTGTCACCAGCCCCTGGCACGGGCCCAGCCCGCCGTTCGCGCTCTGGGACAGCTGTTCCACGTCGCCTGCTTTACCTGCCACCAGTGTGAGCAGCAGCTACAGGGACAGCAGTTCTACAGCCTGGAGGGGGCTCCGTACTGTGAGCGCTGTTACACTGTGAGTCGGGGTTGGGGCCGAGGGCTGCCCCCGGGTTCAGCCAGGGGGTGGCACAGACATGGGGCCCACCCACCTCCTCCTGCTGCCTCCTCAGGACACCCTGGAGAAGTGCAACACCTGTGGGCAGCCCATCACTGACCGCATGCTGAGGGCCACGGGCAAGGCCTACCACCCGCAGTGCTTCACCTGTGTGGTCTGTGCCTGCGCCCTGGAGGGCACCTCCTTCATCGTGGACCAGGCCAACCGGCCCCACTGCGTCCCTGACTACCACAAGTGAGGACCCCGCACCCACCACGAGCTCTGGGCTCGTCTCTGGGGCCAGCCATGGCTGGTCTGGGAGCCAGGCTGCTCCGCTGACCCCCAGAGAGCTCCACGCCTCTGGTCTTGCTTTCTGGCCCTACGCCCTGTTTGTAAATGGCAGAGGCCAGTTCATCTGGACTTTCGTTGTCCAGATGCCTTAAGGCCTGGGCAGCAGGTCCTGCTCCTGGCCAGTCCCCTGGCTCATGGAGGCTTCTTTGGGTTGTGGTCTCGGGTTCAGCAGTGTGTGCTGGAGTGACTTCGTTTCACACACAGGCCAGGTTCTAAAGTTCCTTTGGAGACCAGTTGTTGGGAACTCTGGTGTCCCCCGAGAAAGTGTGTACAAGGTGGCTGCTTTCTCGGGCCAGCGGCAGAATCCTGGAAGGTTGCTTAAAGGCCAGCGCAGGGACCCTGCAGAACCCGACTGGTGCCTGAGTTTGAGGCACTCGTTCCCCGGATTCCACCACGGGTGGCCGGCACCTCATGTCCCTCTGTACCCTGAGCCATTGGGCAGAGGCACCTGCGTGGTGCGGGGTGTACTAGGGCCAGGGGTCCAGGAATGGGGCCAGAGGGGCACCTCTGGGTGAGCTTCCTGCAGGGTGGATGTGAAGAGGTTGAGGACCTGGTGGTAGCTGTTCGGGGCTGAGGGGGTTTTGGGAAGGTGAGTGGAGAGGCGGGAAGTTCCCCTGGATGAGGGCAGTTATGGTGGCAGGTCTTAGGCCTCTCTGTTGGCCGTTCCCCGCCTTGAGGTGTGGGGCAAGATGGGCAGAGAGGTCTGCCTGTTGCCATGCCGCCGGCCACTCCTCTCCCTGAGCCCTGGCGGCAGCTGAGCGCCCCGCCCCCCACCCTGACTCGCGCCTCCCCGCTGCCCTCCAGGCAGTACGCGCCCCGTTGCTCCGTCTGCGCCGAGCCCATCATGCCTGAGCCCGGCCGCGAGGAGACCGTGCGCGTGGTCGCCCTGGACAAGAACTTCCACATGAAGTGCTACAAGTGTGAGGTGCGTGTCCCCTGAGGGCTGGGCGGCATAGGGGGCGCTGCTCGCCAGCCAGGGGGTGGACAGGACCAGCCAGCAGTTTTGAGGGTGGTCATGGGCAGGGCCCAGGCCCGCCCGGCCCTGATGCTTTGGTCGCTGCAGGAGGCGGGTGTGAGCTTTCTGTGGGCTCCCTGAGTTGCGGGTGGACCGAGACAGGAGACTGCGCAATGGAGGGGACTGGGCTTTGTCGCAGCAGGGTTGGGGTCTCAGGGAGGGTCAGAGGAGTTGAGACAAGGGGGGCAGCCCCACGTCCTTTATTGGGGTGGGCATAGCTCTACCCACCGCCCATCCCGGTACGGGAGGAACGGGGGCTACCAGACCAAAGTGAGAGTGGAGGCGGGGTGCGGTGGGTGCGGCCGGAGCAGGGCACAGACAACGAGGACACCAGCTCTGAGCCAGGGGCACTCGGTCCTCCTAATGCCCACGAGCGGGTGCGGGGGAGGCACGGGGGCCTTCCCACCAGTGCGCTCCCCTCCCACCCAGGACTGTGGGAAGGCCCTGTCCATCGAGGCGGACGACAATGGCTGCTTCCCCCTGGAAGGCCACGTGCTCTGCCGGAAGTGCCACACCGCCAGAGCCCAGACCTGAGTGCGGACTGGCCCCTCCTCCCCGGGAGGCCGTTCTCCATCGGCGGACCACCCACGCTGAGACCACCCTGCCCTGCCACTGGCCCTGCCCCCTCGGTTATTTTTTTATGTCTAGCCCCTCCCTCCATTGCAAGCCCCACCCAGCCTCCCAAGGGCCCCGATCCAGGGGCCTGAACCAGGACCCAGGCTGCAGAGGCCCCGCCCTGGGTTTCCTGTCCTCCATCCGGCAGGGACCTCCCACCACCCTCCCGGTGCCCACCAGAGGCCGCAGGGGTGAGCGCTGCTGCTTTCACTGCTGCACCGATGCCCGCAGCTGGCCCCCCAGCAGCCTGTGCTCTGCTTGCTGGTGGCCAGGAGCCTCCCTGAGCCCCCCGGGAGGCCGAGCTGGGCCGGGCTCACTGGCCTGGACACTCCCACCTGCCTACATGCTGCCAGGTTGTGCCTACAGCTACAAATAAACTTCTTTTCCAGAATTCTTAGCAGTTGACTCTTTTGTGCTGCAGATGGAGGAGGTGGCAGGATAAAAAAAAAGCCAGGGGTCAAGGTGAAAACTCAGCTCCTGTTTATTTATAAAAATATATATATGTATATGTGTATGTATATGTATATATATATATATATTAAACCCTCCCTCCCTCAGCTCCCTCCCAGCGCTACTGGTTCACAGAGGCTCCCAGCCTCCAGAGGCGAGTTGCTCAGGGAAGGGCGGGCGGGCGCAGCACCAAGGCCTGGTCAGCTGGGGAAGGGGCACGAGTGACCCTGGCCCCTGGTGCTTCTTGAGGACAGAGGTAGGGGGAGGGGCGGGGCGGACTCAGTCCTTGAACCCCTGAATACTGCAAAGAATGCGCTTCTGGTGTCCGGGCAGCGTGATCCCCATCTGCACCAGGTCCCTGTGGTCAAGAAGGTCGGTGAGTGGGCGGGCGGGCTCCCACCCCGCAGCCCTCCCTGCCGGGCCCCCAGGGTCCTCACTCCGCAGTCAGATCCAGCACACACTCCATGGTGTCCAGCCCGGCTGAGCGGAAGTGCAGGATGTAGCGTTTCATGCGGATGGACTCCAGCCACTCAGGGATGCTGCGATAGGGGATCCCGTCGGAGCCACTCAGGCTGGGCAGGCGCAGGGTCACCCTACGGGACACGGGCCGCTTCAGTCAGGCGGGGAGGAGGGGCCGTCCTCGGCTTTCCTGAAACCCCTCGGGCTCCGCCTGTGAGCCTCTGGGCCAGCATTCTAGCTGCTGTCTGGGCGCAGAGATTATTGAGACTTTGCGGATTAGCCAGGCCATTGTCTGTGAACCCACTTCCTGGCCTGCTTCCTGGTGCGCTCACAGCAGTGGGCAGCAGATGGACAGCCTGGGGGGAGGTGGCAGACCTGCAAGTCCCCAGTGCACAGTTACTACCAGCCCGTCTCCGCTGGAGTGGCCAGTGCTGGGCAATGGGTGGGGTGCTGCTTAAGACACGGATGTACCAACTATCGCCGATGAGCCAAAGCGGAGGCCTGGAACCCCCCAGCGCGGTCCTGCCGGTTTGCAGGGTGGCCGCTGAGTGCCGGGCGCAGCCCCCGATGGCCACCTCCAAGCTTGGCTGTTATTCTTGCCCTCGGACACTCACAATACAATGAGTGTTCCTGTGCTAACGCCAGCCAGAGCCAAAAACCATTAGCAAAGTAAATCTACTGGGGGAAAAAACGTCCAGCATTCCAGAAAGATTAGCACATGCAGTCTCCAGTGTATGAGGGAGTTGTGCTCCAAAAGATACTTTCAAAACTCAGAGAGCATTCTCTCCCAGAGAGAAGGTTATATATGGTGGTTTGATACAGGGGCCGGCGTGCCAGGGCTGGTTTGCCCGATAAAGTGTTGGACGTCCAGCCTTGCCCGTCTCCGCCGCCTCCCCGCACCCCTCCTGCCGGTTCCTTCTCCACATCCTGCCAATGTTTTTGGTGAAATGTGGTTCTGACCACCTCCCTCCCATGGGCAGTTTTTAAAAAAACGGTTCAATAGTTCCCCATGCTCAGGATAGAGTCCAAACTTCTCAGCAGAGTTGGTCCTCCTTGCAGTGACCTCACTGCCTCTCCAGCTTTGTCTCTTGCCACCGTCCCTGGACGGGGCACTGCCAGCTGCTGTCACCTGCACTGCTTGCAATCAGCCTGCCCCCAGCTCCCCACACACACGCTGGGCAGCTGATCTGAGAGCCTCCCCAGACCCTGCAAGGCTGCCTCTCACGGTCATGACATCCCGCTGCCTGTCCCTTGCCACTCAGTCTGTCGTCCCCACTCCAATCTAAGTGACCGAGCTCCCCAGAGCTGGTATCGGTTTGCAAGCTCTGCTTGTATCTGCTTCCCATCTCACTGTTCGCTTCCTGTCTCCCATCAGACTACAGCTGTCAAGGGTGGGACCGCATCTCCTCCACAGAGGTAGATGCTCCCTGAGGGCACAGACTGTGGTCACGCCCTGTGTCCGGAGCTGTGCGGGCCCAGCACTTGGTGGCTGTGGCCGAAAGCCCATTCCCGTTCTCCCAGATGTGCCCTCCGCATCCTGTGGCCCTTCCCAGCATGGTTACTTGGGGTCGAAGTTGGCCACGGTCCGGAGGGTGTGGGGGGTGTCCAGCAGTTGCTCCAGGTGTGTCTTCAGCTGGTGGAAGGAGGGCCGACGGCCACAGTCGTAGGCCCAGCAGTTCTTCATGAGCTCATAGAGAGCGGCGGGGCAGTCCACGGGAGGAGGCAGCCGGTAGCCATCCTCGATGCTCTTCATGACCTGCCTCGGGGGACAGGGGGTTGAGGCCCGAGGCAGGAAGCTAATGATCATGCATGATCGTGCAAAGGAGCCTCTACCTTCCCCTCCATCCCCACCCCCTGGCCAATAGTAAGGAGAGCAGGGTGTAAAATGAAGGGGACCAGAGGTGCAGAAAAACTATGAGTGCAGAAAAACTGTGAGAGGTGCAGAAAAACTGTGAGTGCAGAAAAACTATGGGTCAAAAAGAAGAAATAAAGAGTATGTGCACGGAGAGCCATGGAAGGATTTGGGGAGGAGACTGGCGTGGGGAGTAGCCAGGCTCACCTCCTGATTGCTCATCTCCCCGTAGGGCTTGTCCCCGAAGCTGAGCACCTCCCACATCACAATGCCAAAGCTCCACACGTCACTGGCCGTGGTGAAGATCCGATGCGCGATGGCTTCAGGTGCTGTCCAGCGGATGGGGATCTTTCCTCCCTAATAAAGCACGGAGGACAGAGGCCAATGCACTGCAGGGCCCAGAGGAGGGGAGAAGCCCCTCTCCTCCATGAAGTCAGTGCGTCCACAGGAGCACGGGCCCGTGTCTGTCGCACACGTGGGCCTGTGTGCGTGACATGAAACTGCGTGCGTGTCTGCGTGTGCAGTGAGTACAGGGCTCTCACCTGGGTTTCGTAGGTACCATCGAAGTTGTCCAGGAGACGGGTGAGGCCAAAGTCAGACACCTTGCAGCACAGGTTCTGACTCACTAAGATGTTTCTGGCGGCCAGGTCCCGGTGCACGTAACTGTGGTCACTGAGGTAGGTCATACCAGACGCGATGCCCAGCAGCATGGCCACCAGCTGCCCAGGGACCAGCTGGTCCTCCCGCTCCTGCAGCAGGGTGAGTGGAGGGTGAGGGGTGGGCAGGGTGGCCTCCCCCCCAAACCAGGAACCGATCCCCAGGGCTTCATGGTATATCCAGCTTCCCAGCTGGTCCTCTGCCCTGCTCACCCTCAGGAAGGCATCCAGGGCTCCATTCTCCATAAACTCCGTGATGATCATGATGGGCTTTCCTGAGACATGAAGCACGTCACCATGGCAACCTCCACCCCATCTCCACCCAAAACCACCAGAAACAGATTTCCTGCCCTTGGCAAAACATCTTCCCTCCCCTGCCAGTGGTCTCACACCCTCCTTCCCCCCCTGCACCCCGACACACGGAGACCAGTCCTCATACTCTTTGTGACCACGCCTTCCAGGTGCAGGATGTGCGGGTGGTTGAACTGGCCCATGATGGTTGCCTCTCGAAGGAAGTTCCACCATTGGCCGTCTGGAGACGTGTCCTTCAAGGTCTTAATGGCCACGGTCTTGCATTCCTGGCTGGGGATCTTCAGGGTCCCCTGATACACTTCCCCAAACTCTCCTGAGCAGAAAGAAAACCGGGTCCTGACCCCACGCACTGTCAGGCTCCCCGTGGGGGACCGATGACATCCTCTAGTCCACAGGTGGCAAACACAAGGCCCTGGGGCCAAACCCGGCCCTCTGCCTTGTTTTATCCAGCCCGGCACCTTGTTTCTACCCTGCGGCAGTGCTAAGCTTTTGCTTAACTGTTAAGGAGCAGTTACATTCACACAGTCCTAAAATTACATTCGGCCCTTTGAAGGCAACCGCGAAGCTGATGTGCCCCCGGTGAAAATGCATTTGACACCCTGCTATAGTCCCTCAGCTCTCTTTCTTTCTCTGGATCAGAAACCTGGAGCGCCCTTTCTGGGACAGGAGCGCGGCCGCAGGTCCAGGGGAGGGGGATGGGAGTCTGAGACAGGCGTGCGCTTCTGCCACCTGGTCAGTGTGGTCTCCCGGGTGAGCACCGTTTGTGGCCAGCAGTAGGTGCTCAGGAAGCACGGCGCGTGGTGCACTGGTACTGGGCTGTGTTCACGAGGGCCCGGCGTGCTCAGGGCCAGCAGCGCAGGCGGCCGGGCAGGCTGACCACTGCCACTCTCCTCTGCGAGTTCCTCTGGTCGCAGCGTGGCCAGCCCGGCCGCACAATCAGCAAAGATGCTGACCGCCAAACTTTGTTCTCTGCTCAGATCCACTTTCCCTGGTGACCCAAGAGATCAGGGCAGCCCAAGGACACTGGGCCCTGGTGGGGCAGGATGCGAGGTGCGGGAGGCTCTGAACCGCCCCCACATGCGGGAACCATCTGAGAAGAGTCCCAGCCTGGGCACCCTGACCCCGCCCCCGTTGATAAGGAAGATGTGTCTAATGCTCTTTATCAGAAATGCCATAACCCCAGGAGCACGAGGTGGGGGCTGTTCCAGGACATTCGATAAGGGGGCAACAACAGCAGTTCAAGGATACGGGGTCGAGCAGGGAGGGAACTCAGTTGGGAGCTCTTGGACCAGAGGGGAGGCCAGCTGGGCTCCACAGGGAAAGGCGGAAGGAAACGGCTCAGTGCTGCCACCCAGAGGGCACAGCGGGGCTCACCTTCCCCTATGACTGTGTCCACGATCAGCCAGGCTGGGTCGAGTTCCTGGGTGAAGTTCAGGGCTCCCTGGGCAGGGTCCTCATATGCCTGCAAGTCCACGTAAGGCTTCAGCCACAGCTTGTCCTCTGCAGGGAAAACCGGGAGGGCTGGACCACAGGAGCGCCAGCTTCAGGGCTCCAGAGTGATGGGGGGAGGAGCCGGCAGTGACCTTGATCCTCTCATTCTTCTGTTCCCTGAGGAGTCCTGTTTTGGCTGAAGTGGGAGAAAGTCTTTCTCCTTGGCAACGAAGCCTCCACAACCAGCTTTTCTGTGCACAGACCTCCTGTGTCCTCATCCCCGAGGTCCAGAGCGGTGGGTCGGAAACCAGACCCAGAGTGTTCGTGGCCTCAAGTTACCCAGTCTTCCCACGGCTCGTTGACCCCTCAAATGCCTCACCCTTCTGCCTCACCCCTGCCCACCAGGCTCCTCAAATCACTCACACCTCGTTCCCCGTCCCAGACAACCCTCACTCCTGCCCCACTGCCGGGATGCACTGCTGACTCCCCTGTTTGTGGTACCTAATGAAGTGACCAGCAGGAAGCCCACATGCCTCGGAGGACTTCAGGGAGCCTGCCAGGACCCTCCAGCCCAGCCTCAGCCCAGGGACCTGGCCAGGCAGGATGGGGGAGGCGGCCGGGAGCCCGGGTGTTGGTCCAGCGGCACCGGCAGCTAATCGGTAATTGCACAGAGCCTCTTGGGCACCATCAGTACAGAGTTAATTAACCAAAGTTAATTAGGTAGCAAAACACGAAGATCCTAAAGACAATAGAGCCCACTTGTGCCCCCAACATTGGGCCAGGAAAGGTGGGTCCTTTGGTCTCACCCCCAGAGGTACCTCCCAACACCCATGCACACACATATACATGCACATGTGTGCACACACATGTGCACAGGTGCTTCTAGCTCACCTCCATCCACGTTGTCAACTCGATCGCGTTTCCTCTGCTGCCGGCGTCGCTGACCTCTCCTGGCGGGGGAGGGTAAGGGACAGCTTCCTCAGGGTCCCGGGATCACCTCAGGGGCTCTGGCGAGGTTTTCCCAGGGTGCAGGGTGAAGGTGTGGGCACCGCGGAGGATGGGAGGGTGGCTGGGACTGCTCTCAGGGGCTTCTGACCAGACGAAGGGGCCCAGGATGGTGTCTGGGGACGGGCAGCAGCGGTACCTGGACCGGCAGACGAGGATCCCGAGCAGCAGCCCCACGCCCAGGAGCATCCCAAACACGAGGGCCACGATCTCGCCTCCAGTGAGATGCCTAGAACCTGTGGCACACAAGTGAGGGAGGCTGAGGCGCCCAGAGTCCAAGGGGCTGAGGGAGGCCCGCGGGGCAAGCTCAGGGGCGGGGCTCGCTGTCGGCCGCAGGTGTGTCCGGTGACAGGGAGACAGGTGCGTGGGAGAGAGAGCAGGTGGGAAGGGCTGCCCGTAGGAACTGCAGCTCGGCGCTCAGTGAGCGGTCAGGAGATTTGATTAGGATGCTGATTGGCTGCACGGGAGGGTCGGAAGGCGTGCCTGAGGTCACCGTGGGGAGACTTGGTGGGACTCTGCGTGGGGCTGGGCGTGTAGACAGGGAGGACGGGTCGCTGGCTGAAACAGGGTCCGAGAAGCTTCAGTGGAACAACAGGGGCCTGCATGTCTGGGCAGAGCAAAGGGTAAGCCACCCACCTGGTGGGCTAGTCCGAAACTCATGGTCGGGGGAGAAAGGGCCGGGGCCCTGCGGGGTCAGCATCCGGACCCTGACGGTGTACGTGGTGTCTGGCTGCAGTTCGGTCAGCAAGACTCTGGCTTCGGGCACCATCCTGTGCCATTCTTCATCCTGTGGGGGCGGGGGGGGCTGGTGTTGACTGGGCCGGGCGGAGCCGGACCTGGCGGAGGTGACAGGCAGTCTTGGGAGCACAGAGGCAGGAGTTTGGGTCGGGGAATAGCCATAGCAGAGCTCTGCGTAGGTTTTTGTCCCAAGAGAGCCATCCTGCAGCCCAGAGGCTAGCTGTTGGGGTGGGCCAAGAGCAGACGTGGAGACTGCCTCAGCTGTGCCCTCACCTGGTTCAGCACGTGGAGCTCATAGGTCAGGTTGCCGCTGGGGCTTCGGGGCTGGGACCCCTCCCAGGTCAGCTCCAGCTGCCGCGGCTCCTTCTTCACCAGCCTCAGCGACAGGCCTGCCGGTGACTCTGTGAGTCCAGGGGGTCCCAATGGATTCGGAAGAGGAAATAACCGAGTAGCTTTCCGATTGCTCCCTGCCCATCACTTTGTCCCCGTGGTTCCCCGCAGGGCCAGCCCCCCACCACCAGGCCCCTCACCTGTGTGCCCCAGGCTGACGCTGAGCGAGGCGCCCGTAGTCTTGGAGGTGGCCAGCCCCGACACGCCATTTTGGGCTTGGACGTTGAAGGTGTAATTGGTGTAGGGTTCAAGGCCGTGGACACGCACCGCAAGCAGGTCGAGCCCGCGGGCCCCCGGGGAGAAGCGCACATTCTCCCCGCAGGACTGGCAGAGGCCTTCGCCCGGTGCTGCTCCCTGACCCCGACAGCACTCCACGCTGTATCTCACATCCTGGCGTCCCCCCGTATCGGCCGGGGGTACCCAACGCAGGGAGAGCTGAGTCCCCACAACAGAGAAGCTCAGGTTTTGAGGGGCTGAGGGGGGACCTGTGGGAAAAGAGGGGCCGTGAGTAGCAGCCTAACCTGCTGGCCCCTCACCACCCCAGTTCTTGAGGTCCCCCGAAGGCCGCCAGGGAATCGGACTCCTACTGAGGAAAAGCTTCATCTGGGCTCTGCATTTCGGTGGGGGGGCAGGGGAGGAACTTTAAGTGTTGGACACCCCAGACAGTCAGTGCTCAATACCTGATAAGCCCCGGGCGATTCGAGTCCTAACAGGGGCTCAGCAGGGGCCCGGACTCCTCGCCGGCAGCCGGGCCCTGCTGGGGACTCACGTGTGCATGCCGCCTGGGGACCCTCTCCGGGGGCTCGGTAGTGTCCGCTCTCACAGGCGCAGAGGGTGGCTCCCTCAGACTCAGCCGTGCTGTGCTGGGGGCACTTGAGACAGTGGGACGAGTCCATGTCTGCCCGGTAGGAGCCGCTTGGACAGGCTGCGGAGGGTGTATAGCACCGTGGTTGTTCGGTGTTTTTATGGGTGAAATCACACCCTCCCCCCACCGCATCCCTGTACTGGAAACACCCCCCCATATGTGACCCTGGGGTCCTCAGACACTCACTCAGTTTAATAATCTCTAACACAGAGCCTTGGTTTCCCTCCCTCCCTCCCTCCCCCCCTCGGCACCCTGGACACTGTCCCCTCCCCCGGGGTGGCCCCTGCCGGTTGTCACCACCTCCTTGAGCACCCTTACCAAGGCATGCCTCTCCGCCGTCCTCATAGCCAGGCTCACAGTGGCACCACCCCATGGGCACCAACCACTCGCCATTGGAGCTGCAGTGCATTCGGGGGGCTCCCAGGGGGCCAGGGCTCGTCCGGGCGTGGGGCACGCAGGCGCCCGCCACTTCCACCAGCCCGCCAGGTCTGGGGAGCGTGTCAGGGAACCAGGCCAAGGCGTGCACAGCCTCAGGGCAGCGCTGGTAGAACACACGCACGGACACCAGGGCCACACAGGCCCCCGGGTTGTGGAAAGCGAGGTAGAGGCCGCGGCGCGTCAGGTGGCCCAAGGAGCAGCGCTCCAGGTTCATTTTCATCTCGCCGGCCGCGAGGTCCCGGATGGTGAAGCTCTGGTCTGCAGCCACCGTGGTGACCTGGGGGGGCAGGGGTGGGAGAGGGGAGCAACCACACGACAGAAACCATGGCTCGCTTAATACTTTACAATCCCACAAACAGTAAGCATTTAGACACATTATGCTACTCAGTCCATGCAACGGACTCAGAGAGGTGGTGTGAATAACTGTCCCCATCCAGGCGACAAGGAGACTGAGGCTACGAGAGGTGAGAGACCTTGTCTGAGGTCACACCGCTAGGTTTGGGACCCGGGCAGTGGCGGGACCCCAGCTCATATAATTTCTGCCATTTGAAGCTGTGGCCCCGCCTCCGTGCCAATGGGATGAGCGGTTATAAAGTGTGTCACAATTCATTTATTACTAATAACAAACTTTGCAGTATCATGTCTTTGGGAAAAAAGGTGAGAACATCCTATCATCATATGCTTTTAACTCTTCCACATTCCAGTGGCTTTTTTTTTTTTTTGAGTGGGAAAGAAAGGAGTGACAGGAGAGACACCTGCCGAAAACTATCTTCCTACAGGACTGTGGCAGTGCTCATGCGGATGGAGCAAGAACGCCACGGGTCCCGATGAGAGATGTTGAAGCACCTCTCAGTGGAGGCTGGCAAAAGGCGAGGCTGGCTCTACTATCCCTATGTTAAGACGCGGAACCTTAAGCTCAGAGAGGTGAAGGGATGCGCCCAGAGTCCGGACGCAGCCGAAAAGGTACTCAAATCCAGTTCTTCTGAACTCCAGGCCCACTGCCTTTTCATTATCAGACCCCTAGGTCCTTTTCTTGTTTCCGGTGCCTTGTCTTTGTCTTAGCTGAGTGGGAACATGGGAAGCAGTGAGGCAGGGATCAAAATGGCACTGAGGGGTGAAAGTACCTTCTGGAACATGGGCCTACGGAGCTGAATGCCCACATCCTGGTCGCTCTCCATGTACAGAAGGTTGAAGGTTTCTTTGCAGCCGAGAGTCCCCGCCTCCCCGGGGAAGCTCTTACAGTCTCGCACGGTAAACTTAAGCTCCACGTGGACGCTCGATGCCTCCTCCCCTCGGTAGATCCAGTTGGAACGAAGCCAGTGGTCAGTGTCTCCGCCTCCTTGGACGGGGCAGTCCTGGTACATGTATAGGGGTGTCCCGTTCAGCATCTGCTGCATCCCACTCCACTGCCAGAGGAAAGTCAAAGTCAGTCTCCCAGTCTTCATTTTTCAGAGCTCACGGCACGGAAGCCAGCATCAGAACTCCCAGGGTCAAGCTATGTGTCCTGCCTTCTCCCCACCCCCTCAGCCCCAGAGTAGTAGGTTAAGTGTTAGGGTGAGAGATCTATGTGGATACTGAATGGGCGAGAAGACAGCCCCTTTACCTCCCTGGCCAGCTCTGGCCCCTTCAGGTAGCCCACCCCAAGTACAAATGTCTAGGCATCAATTTTGACTTATTTCATCAGTAAAGCTTGTCAAGGACTCTGAGGGCGGACTTTCGTAGCAAAAGCTTTCATTGTGAAAGCAACATTCACAAAATTTTCTGCCCATTTGTCCTGACACGAGATGACCATGTTAAATATTGAGGTCCGTCAGCTTTTGGAGAGCAAGTGGCAACACCAAATGCTTCTGTGTATAAGTGAATCTCGACGCCCCTCCCCCCGCCCTTGTCCAGCAATGGCCCCTGTCAAAACCAACAACTCCTAGACTCCCTCCAGTCCACCCCTCCTTAATTTCTCTTACTTTAAAAAGAATGCTTAAGCTCAGTTAATCGTGGCTAGCACTTCCCATGAAGCAACTGAGTCACGCCAGCTTACATTACCCGCCCAAGGCGAACTCAGCGATAAAGAGGAAAGCACTGGGAGGTGAGCCCAGGCTCTCGGGGCCCCTGAGTTTGTGCTGATAATCATTACATCTTGGTGTGCTTATTACAAAATCCAAGGGCCAACATTTACATGTATTAAAAAGTGAAAGTCCTCCCACCCATCCAGCCCACTGCCGGAGGAAGCTACTCTCATCGATTTGGAGTAAAGCTTTACAGACCATTTTCAGCACCTCTGGAGCAATGTTTGAATGTTTTTCTCTGTGCGTGTGTGTTCAACATAAATGAACAAAAAGCATGCAAGTATTATTCTGTAAGATATTGTTTGCTTTTAGCCAAAAGTCTTTGAGAGATAACCACAAGCATGTATATAGATCTACCTACTTCTTTTTCACAATCCAGAAAACAGTCATCCATTGGGTCGATGTACCAAAATTTATCTCATCATTCACCTATTGTCGGGCATTTAGGGAGCTTCCAGTTTATTTTTTTTTAAGTAAACATATACAGACTTCTATAGAACTGCTGTATCAATGGGTAAACATATTACACATTTTAAAAGAAGATTTTGCCAAATTGTCCTCCAGAAAGACTTTCTCAGTTTATAACTCTACCAACAATGCCTCAGAGCTCATTTTCTGTAAAGCTTGTCAACACTGGATACTAAAATTTTCTTATTTTTGGCTGGCTTTATAGACAGAACACAGCTTCTTGCCATTTCAATCTACACTTCTTTGAGAGGAGGTTGTATGTTTCTCTTGTTTACTGGCTATTTGTATTTTTATACAATTATCTCCTATCTGATATTCTATTGTTTTCTTTTTTTCTTGAGTGTTATTTACTTATGTTTAATGAAATTGGGGGGGCTGATCTATTGCTATCTTTTGATTGTTCACTTGGATGAGTTTTTTAAATATTATAGACATTAATCATTTCCTTGAAATGCATGTTTCAAATACTTTCTTCTTGTCATGCCCCTTTACTTGGCTAATAATGTCTTTGATGTTGACATAGATTTAAAATGTTTATATAATAACATTTTAGAGTCTTTTCCTTTATGATTTTGGGGTTGTGTGTTTTGTTTGAGAAGTTGTCCCATCCCAGACTTATAAAGATCTGTATTTTCTGCTACTATTTTTGGTTTTTAGGTTTAAATTCTAATCTCCCTAGAATATATTTTTTCTGGTATAGTGTAAAGATGCAGTTTTGCCTTTTATAATAAATTATAGGCATTCAATTGTTAACTTATTGACAAGCTTGTACTTTTCCACACCGATTTACAATGCGCAGTTATCACATACTAAACTCTCATACATGTGGGCTTGTTTTGAGCTTTTTCTATTCTATTCCATTGACCTGACTGAGTATTCTTGCATCTGGGCACGTCTCCCATTTCATTATTCTTCCTTTTCAAAAAATATTAGCTGTTCGGAAGTATTTTCCCTGCCAGATGAACTTAAGAAACTCCAAAATTCGTCAAAAAGTCCCTTGATATTTGGGTTGCAGTCCCCTTAGTTTATAGAGAAGAGACTAGGTGGCCCTTGCCTCAGAAAGTTCACGTCCCCAAGCCTCTCGCTCCCCTCATGCGAGGGCATTCTTGGCTCCTCTCTGCCCCGGGAAAAGGCAAGAAGCTGCCCATTTGGAGCGGCAGCTTTCTGCATTCCATCAGGGAGTTCACAGACTGGGCGAGGGTTGTCAAGGCACTGAAGTTGGGGTGACAGAGGGCACCCGGAGCCAAGCGGAGGGCAGGTGGGGTGGTTAATGTGCAGCTCCTTAGCCAGACGGCAGCTGGAGCCCGGAGAAGCAGATGTTCCCAGCTGTAACTCTCCTCTCCGGGTCCCAGTGGTGAGCGAAGGGGAGGACCAGCTGCCCAGGATCAGCAAGAAGGATCCTTTCACTTATCACTCAGGCGTCGCTGGCTGCTATGTGGGTGTACTCTGGGGAGCCTGGGCCTGAGTGTGTGTTTTGAAAAGACGAGGAGGAGAGAGGATAAGGAGGACAGCGGGAGTGCGTAACCGTTGCTGTCTTCTTGCCTGCCTTCTGCTGTGTAGCCTGAGCTGCAAAGGGCGCCTGCCCGGCTTCCACTCTGGCCCAGTTAGGGAAGAGTTACTGGGGAGGAGGTGGCAGGGGCACAGTGCAGGCCCGTGGGAGCCGGCAGGTGGGCCCGGAGCCCTCACTGTGGAATGATTAGCTGGTTTATGAGATGAGGCGCCTATTAGGGCCGGCCTAATGCGGGATTTTCCAAGCAGCCCCTCCTGTAGGGTACATTATGGTTTAGTCTATTAATTCTAATTACAGGCTACTACTCTTCGGGAGAGCTGAGATCGATCCAGGACCCCAGGGCACAGAGGGAAGGAAAGCAAGTCACCCCAACCCCAGACACAGAGGCTGATAGGAAAGGGAAAAGGGGACCCCAGAAAAAGGGGTTTAGGACCAGAGGGAAGACAGACCAGGCTGCAGGACTCCAAGGCCAGAGTCCTGGAGGCTGCGGCAGCTGGGCCAGCCTCCCTCCCGTGTTCCCTGGGCAGCTTTGCAGAGTGGCCAGAAGGTGTTCTCTGGGACTCACAAGGGCCAACCTCTGCTCCTCGGTTTTTAGGAATGTCCAAGGGTCTTGGGGAAGACTTCAACAGCTGGGAGGATGCATGGTGTGCCTGCTCGGGGGAGGGTGGAGGAGAGGCCAAGGGCTCGGGGACCTCTACTGAGGCGGCTTCTAACGTTGGGGGTGTCACACTGCCTATGTGACGAATGTGACAAAAACTCTGGCTATCCAGAAAAGAAAAAAAAGTCCACATACATATCCACAACTCTGAACATACTTCTGTGGGATTCCCTGACGCCCTGGAACTTATCTGGGCAACTCCACTGGGATGAGGGGACCTCAGAATGAGGATGCTTTCCTGTTTTGGTCTTTGCCCTCTACCATCCGGAGGTGGTCCCTTCTCTCCCCAGAAGGTCCTCAGCTGTATTTCAGCCGCGCTGCCCTGGGGCAGGCAGGGGAGGAGCCAGGCATTGCAGCTTTCCCCATGGGGTGAAGCCTGACCCCCGTCATGTCCCATTCAGGAGGTTCTGAGTCACCTCCCCTCCCCCCCAGAGGAGGCACTTCCAGTTTTTCCTGCTCTTTTCTCTGTTCCTCCACCCACCTCTCCACCCCATTTCCCACTGGCCCTCAGCCTTGAGCCATCCTGAGTCCTGCCCTCCCCTGACACTTACCCCATCCTGGGGATCCAGCAGCCAGCCCAACTCTCCCTGAGCGGTGCTCGTGTCCATCAGAGTGACTGAAGGTGGGGAGGAAAGGGGCCTGTCACCTCTGGGGGATGAGGCCCCCACAGGCTGCCCACATTCCTCATTCTGGGCCCCCAGCCCCCAGCATCCTGTTCCTGAGAGCTGGGACTTCCTGAGGCTCAGGGGAGGACAGTGGCCCAGGAAGGACTGAACTGCTCCAGGGACTAATAGCCCGCTGTCCTCTGGAGTGTGACAGGAGGAGAGCAAAGTGGGGCAAGGGTTGGAGGGCTGGATCTTTGACCCAAGTAAACGTAGGGAGCATTCGGAAGCGCTGCTGCAGGGGCGACGTGCACCCTCTCACTCAGCGGGGGGCCCATCCGCTGCAGAATGCAAGGGTGTGTGGGTGAGACAGTTGCTCAGCTTCAGGGGGTCATGAATGGGTAGAATGTGGACAGGGGACCTCAGAGTGATTTCTGAGTGGCAGGCTCCCACCACTGGCAAAGAGCCTGCTCTGCCTGTGATTGGCCGGGTGGAGTGGGGTACAATGCACAGCTCTGGGTCTGGGAAGGCGGGGGAGCAGAGCGGGAGAGGCTGGGCAAGCCTGCCCAGGGAAGGCTTGACCTCTACATCCAGAAACCCCTGCACCTTGAGTTCCAACCCTTCCCCAGCAGCAGGTCTCTCTGTCGCCTGCCTTAGGTTGACAATAAGGCGACTTCCACCTCCCACAGCAGAGGGTTCAGATCTCTGGACTGGGCACTTGAGGCAGAGACGGCCCAGTCGCGAGGACCACCCCCCCCCCCTGCCCGCCCGCCATTGCTGGGGTGGGGGGTCTGGACGCTGCTCCTCGCACCCCACCCCCAGTCACAAACTGCTGCCCAGCAGGGGCGGGGGTGGCTGGCCCGTGAAAGCAGCTGTTCGGGTTCAAAGAGCAAAGATTGGCCTGGCCAGTCGATGCCCTGGCGCCGATAAAACAAGAGCGCGGGAGAGGGGCGCCAGGAGAGGCCTCCTCAGGAATGCCGGCTCCTGGAGGAGGGTGCCAGCAGGACCAGGGGAGGGGGTGGGCTGGGGGTGGGGGTCTGTACCTTCCTTGGCGCGCGCCCCTGGGGGCAGCGGGGCGCAGAGCAGCAGCAGCAGCCCGAGCCCCAGGAGCCAGCGCCGCTCCATGGCGCGGGGCCGGGACCTGGGACAGTGGCCCGGACTGCTGAGCCAGGTGGCGAGGACTGGGGGGAGCCAGGCAGGCCGAGTGGGGGTGGGGGGCGGGGCTGGCTCCTGGGGGGCGGAGTCCTGGCCTCACCTGGATCACCTTCTTAAAGGGACAGTGGGGCAGGAAGGAAACTTGTTAGACAGGTAATAAACTTCTAAAACCGGAGGCGTCTTGACCGGAATGAGACTGTCGGCGCCGCCTAGTGGGTGGGATTAGGAATGGACTAACCCAGTCCTAATTCTAACCCTGCCAACCCAGTGTTGATCCAGCCTTTAGCCTAATTCTGCCTTGGATTTAAACTACACCTTGGGTTTAAACTTCACCTTGTATTTCTCTCCCTGCCTTTCTTCAGGGCCCAGCACTGTAACAGATACCGAGGAAGGCAGGGGCTTAGCTTACACTCCAGTAGGGGAAGGCTTAGATAACCCCAGTGTAGGGCAGGGTCCGCCCTTGGAGAAGCACCTGGAAGGCTGGAAGTGGAGCAAACTCAGCCGGCAGGGCACTTTAGGTGAGCCTTCTGGAAGTAGGCGTTGTGAGTTGGGTTTTGCGTGGCAGAGATTGGGAAAGACATGAGCCAGGGCCCGAAGGCAGGGAGCCGCAAGGTGCGTCCTGGGAGTGGTGAATGGGCCAGCTTGACTGCTGGAACGCAGGATTTATGTTGGGAGCCGGGCGGAAAGGTAGGTGCAGGTGTGGACCAGAACGGGGAAGGTCTCTGTGAACACAGTAGGGCGTTTGAACTTACCTTGCACTTCACAGAGCAGACACGAGGAGCTGGGGGATTCTGGGACCGAAGGGGTCCAGCCTGCTTCAGCCCCACCTAGTGGTGTCAATCCACAGGCCTCCCAACTTCTCAGGGATGGCCTTCTATTATATTTAATAGCTGCTTATTTTGTTTTTACTTTCCATGCGTTAAGCCTGGAAACATCAAAGAGGAAGTAGTCCTTGCCTTGCCCTAAACAAACCATTCCTCGGAGGAGTGTTGGGAGCCAGGGCATAAAGCAAGCACACAGGGGACTGAAATGTCAGTGGGGATGGCCCCCAGTGGAGACGCAGAACAGGGGTGCGGAGGCTCAGAGGGGAGTGACGCGTTCACCGAGCAGGGGCAGCGACCCCCGCTCCGGGAGCCCTGCTTCCTACACCCCCTCCCTCGCCTCATCTCATGTGGGTGAATCATGCATCGTTCTTCTGTTGTTGAGGTTGTTGTATGTTTTGGTCACTGTGGAGGAAGGGAGGCGGTGCATTCCAGGAGCTTATTTTAGTTTCAAAAATTAATACTTCTCTGAGTGTGTGTGTGTGTTCTATTTATACATATATAAAGACAAGGGCTTGTAATGTCCCAACCCACACTATCCTCACTGGTGTAAATAAGTGAATATAGTGCATGTACGTTGGTTGGAAAGTGGACGCAGAACAGAAAAGAAACAGGAGGGAAAGTCGAATTCTCCCTCTTCCAACCCTCCAATTCCTGTTCCCCAAATTTACCCCCACCAGCCGTACCTTGTGATTCTCCCAGGATCTCCCCCCAGTGTACATGGCATCAGTTCCCCCCTTCGACTTGCACATGTACACATGCTTTTGGAACATACACACAGAGGGGCCACGGAATCCACCCGCTCGGCACCAGGGGCCTCTTTCTAATGGAAGGCCTTTGGGGAAGAGGCGGAGGCCCCCCACAAGCTCACTGGGGTCAGAGCTTGGTGATTTCAGCAGGGAGGAATGGGCGAAGGGTGCACAGCCAACAGGAGGGGGGAAATGGAGCAAGCTTTGGACAATTGCTGCTAGGAAATCGGCCAGACTGTGGTGAGGTAATGCATGTGTGCGTTGCTGTAGTTTGTTAAAGTTACAAGGCTCTGGGGACTCAAGGGGGGTGGGGTGGGGGCTGCTGGGGCAGGCGGAGATGGAGTCACAGGAGCCTTGCTTTTGTTTAAGGTTGCTTCTCAGTCCCCGGGTCAGTGAGGGTTGCGGCGGGGGCGTGAAAGCCCACCTTCCAGCTGCGTTCAACAGGATCCCAGTTGACAGTTCCTCATTCCCTTTGCTGTGGGAGGAGGCACGCCTTCCATTTGGCCTCTGTCCTCAACTAGCTGTGCAGCTTTTGTCAAGTTATTTACACGCTCTGGACCTGAGTTTCCTTAGGCCTGGCTAATCTCGGAGGCCATTTCCAGGAAAGGAGGCGGGGTTCAGACTCAGAGGACCTGGGCCAGCTCCTGCAGCCATGCCGTGTCTCCGTTTCCTTAGCCGTAGCGTGGGATCCTTGGTGCCCACCTCCTAGGACGGGTGTGATGAGTCAAAGAGGAGAAAGTGCTTTGCTAAGCGGAAGTCCTGGCCTGCTGTTAATGTGCTGGAACGATGAAGGGGCTAAGGGAGAGCAATGTGTCACCGTCCCCCCCAAACCTACCTTTTGGGATATTGATTTTAAGCTGGTTATTAAGAAATAAAAGACTCAGAAAGTATCTTTGACTTTCCCCTCTTACCTGCCTCAACAAATTCTGGTAGAAAAAATCTACTTAAAGGAAAGGAGCTTTACCTTAACTTCACAACACCAGTCAGCTGAATGTGGCAGACAGGGAGAAAGAAACCTGGCAGAGACTGCTTGTTGAACTTGCCTCTCTGTCCCTGTGTTTTGGGTGGGCCTGCAAGGATTCATTGGCCACATGTCTGTTCTTTCCTGTCTACCTGTCAATCGCCTGCTTTCAGTTTAAAATCTCAAATCTCCACTCCTCTGCTCTGTCCAAAATGGCATAGAAACCTCACCTGCCCAGTGGGTTTTGGGGGCTCACGTCTCCTGGCACACCTTCCCCCAAGGGAACTGTAATGAATTTTGGACATGTTGTCCTGTTACTACCAGACTGGAGCAAAATCTGTGACTAGGCATCTATTTTTTTTTTTGTTTGTTTAAAAGCAATTATACCACAGGACAATTTGCATATAGTACATTGTACCCATTCCAAGTGCACAGTTCAATGGGTCCTGACAAATGCGGACGCCCCGGTAACCACCACCTCCGTCAATTACGGAACACTTTCATCACCCAAAAAAGTTCCCTGGTGCCTTTTGCCACCAATCCCACCTCCAGCCCCAGGCTTCCTGACAAAATGTGTCCTGGCCCAAAATTTCACGTAGTCTCCTGAGTCTGGCTCTGTCCCTGCAGCGTGAGCCCTAAGGCCCATCCGCTCTGTGGACCTCCGCAGGTTGCTCCTTCCGCTTGCTAACCAGTGTTCCCTGTGTGGGTGCCCTAGACATGCCCGGCTCGTTGCTGGCCTGCGGTAAGATGAATTCCACCCAGCCTGGGTCAAGGCCTTCTGTTTAAAGGCCTGGGTCAAGGCTCTGCTTAAAACCCTGCTGAACCTGGAAGGTAACCCAGTAAGCTGCCAGCAACTACAGTGAGAGCGTCAGCGCACATTAGTTTATCAGGCTAGTAGGTATTGCATGCCCTAGCCAGGGGCATGCGTGGGCCCCAAACAGCTTTGTTTGGGCTGCGTGGAGCTGGCCTGCACTTGTAGACGACATGAACTGGGAGACCCAGCCCGGTGGGGAGGGGAGAAACGGCCTTTTCTGTACGGAACCCGTGGCCTCTGCCCATCTTTGATCATCGGGCTACTTGGATCCTCCTCTTTGCTTCTGCCTCACTCTTTTCTGTCTGCTCTGTGGCCCTCCTCTGCCACGGGCAGCAGGGGCGGCGTGGCCACAGCCACCATTCATGGCAGGCCTACGCAGGCTGCCAGGCGGGGCACATGCATTGTTTCACCGACTTCTCACACCGACACTTTGCGGAAGGTTATCATTAGCCCCATTTTATAGATGTGCAAACTCGAGGCACCGGGAGCTGAAGGTACTTGCTCAAAGTCAGTTAGTTGCAGAATCAGGATTTCACCCCAGTTCTATCTGACTCTGTGGTCGGTGGCCCCTACTCAGGGTTTCCGGAAGCAAAAAGAAAGAAAGTAGTGAATACCTATCTTTTGTTTTTCTCCCTGCCTCCACAGTTCCATCTGCTCCACCCAAGGGTAAACAAAATCCTGCTTTAAAGTGTAAACAATAAAATACAAAAAGAAAAAAAAACCCTCGGGGATCAGGTCTGCCTGTTTTTGAACTGTATAAAACAGAATCATCTGATCCGCATTCTTTGGTGTCTGAGTTCTTTCACTTACTTATGTCTGGGAGATTTGTTCATGTGGTTGGTACTGATTTATTCTCATTGCTATATGCTCTTCCATTGTGTGAAGAACACCTTCTGCTTAAGGACCTCTTGACGTGGGGTGAAACGTTCTACACTTGAATTGCTGCCCTGGTGGACGACTCCCCTGGTTTATCTGGCTAGTCGGGGTGTCTCTCAAACAGGCTTCACCTTCCCAGAAGGCACTTCCGTTTTTCATGGGAGACGTTCTATTAGCCTCATGTCTCCTTACTTGCTTAAATATATGAAGAGCTGGCTCTGAGCAATGCCACCCATCCCAGTGATCCATCCCTCTTGGTCTCCCTCCCTCCCTCCCTCCACATTGTCTCTCTGCCAAGAGGAAGATGCCTAATCTTGTTTAGGTAGCCGCAACTCTTCATACCAGAAACAGGGCTGTTTTGAGACAGAGGCAGTTTAAAGTTTTCTCTGAGATGTCGGGGGCTCGGGTTCTCATACTGTTCCACTTGATAGTGGTGTGATGTTGGGCCAATCACCTAGCCTTTTTGAGCCTCAGCCTCCTCATCTACTACTTGGGGGAAATGGTGATCAACACCTATCTCACAGTATAGGAGGTGACTAGCATTCGATGAGGTATCACCGAACAACCTGTGTCCTCCAGAACAGGCTTATTTGCGAGCTAGATCTGAAGAATCAAAGGAAATGTCTGCTGAACTGAAGAAGGAGGCTGAGCAACATCAACTCTGACTTAAAAGGGATGCTCGGTTGAAACTTGGATCTCAAGAAGAGGCAAAAGAAGAATAAAGAAAGAGCTAAGAGAAATCGCTCAGTCCATCTGGATGATGAGGCATTATGGGAATAAATGCCGCTGTAATACTTTGAGACACGTGGCGATTCTTTCTGCATTTGCTTTTGGAAGAATTTGTCTCTGTATTCGCCGTATTAACATCTCCAAAGCATTCTGTTTGTGTTAGGGGCAAGAAGCTGGTGGAGAGGCTGTGAGCCCGCATGGCATTGTAGCCTGGACCTCGGGGAGGGGGAGGCCCGAGGTGAAGAGTGGACAGTGGCAGCCACAAAGGAGGAGACAAGATTGTTCCTGGTGCTAATGAGCGAGACTAAGGGGGCGCCGTGGGAATTTGCTTGGGATGATGCATCACTTCCAAGCGTGTATTTCGGTACAGCCTTTACCTCAACACCTTCTGCACCTGCATCCTTAACTGGTCTTACTCGCTACAGAGTAAAAAACGAAACCAGTTCACAATCCTGTGATTTCATTTGACTTCTGGAGAGAGGACTTGAAAACACGGAGAGGGGCCCGTCACCTGAAGGAGCCGGGACTCAGAATTCCTCATCCTAACATCTGTGTGTGTCTCTCGGGAGAAACCATGGCGTTGCCACCTCGGGCAGTTTGTTCAACTGCCTGAGAAGTTCGTGTGGCTAACCTGAGAAATTCAAGCGCTGCCCTAATGGGCAGGTAGGAGGGAGGCAGAGAAAGGATGAGAACAAATGTGGCTCAGTGAACTGGGGCACGTCAGAAATTTAACAGGAACAAGTTGAGACAGGTGTTAAACACCAGATCCTCTGGGAGAAGAACGTGAACTTGGTCCTTGTCAAAACGTTTACTGGTTAGACCGCAGGAGGAGGATGAGTGGAAAACCAGCCACGTTTTAAAGTCCATTTCAGTGTGGCTGGTATGAGAGACGAGAGGGCTTTGCCTGCCGGACTAGGCTAAGTTTACTTGAAAAGTGTACAATGTTATTCCTAGTCCAGGCTGGGAGTTCTGGGAAATGAACGGCTACCAAAGGCTGGGATGTACACAGGCATAGTCCACGCTCACAGCTTTGAGTGACGGGTCTGGTGGTCTGGAGGTGATATTACATTGTTGTCTTATAAAAGAAGTATTTGGTAAGTATTAGCTCTATTAATTGGGCATAAACTTGATTCTTTATATGCTTTGAAGAGGTTTTTTTGTTATTTTTTTAAAAAATAAAGTGATTCTATTAGGGCCATCTGCAATTTCTTGGAACAACTCCCAGTTATAAAGTTACTGTTATAAATGTAAACACACACACACACACGTTTGAACATACAGATATCAGCTACCTCTTTGAAGGAATCAATGTGTATCTCTCTAAACATATCCCTGAGTTAGGAAGGGACCCAGGCCCTAGGTCATACATCTCAGCTCCACCTGGCGAGGAAAGTAGGTAACTGCATCTGTAACTTCAAATTCCAGGGGAGTGATATATCAAATAGATATAATTGCTGTTTATAAAATCTTAGAATAGCACGAGACTATTTATCCACATGATATCAAAGTGGCAGGCATTCTCATTGCTAGGAACATGGCTAGGCTTTAGGCTAGAAAGAGGCTTTCTTAGCTTGCCTTCCCACTAACGGGGCCTTTGACCGGAAGGCAGGGAAGGTCCAAGCGGGAACCGGGTGGGGAGGGAGGGGCTCCTCCTACCTCCAGTCTTCAGTATCAGACACATTAAAAGGCAGAAACCAAGCCGTGTAGGAGGGGCTGTCCGGGAGGAAACGCTTATTTGCAAGGTACCCGTTCGGTGAGAGAGAGAGAGAGAGAGAGAGAGAGAGAGAGAGAGAGAGAGAGAGAGAGAGAGAGAGAGAGAGGGGATTGAGAGATTGAGAGATTGAGAGATTTCCAGTTTTACTAAAACCTTCTTCTGCCGATGCTGCTTTGTCTTCTGGACCACGTGCCGGCTCAGAAAAGTGGCAGCATGGTTTCTTCTTCTTTATTGTTTGTTCCGAAACTTCCCTTCCTTCTCTCTTTTAAAATGATTATTAGAAAGTGAAATTTCTTAGACCATAATTAAGACATTTGAGAGGCACCAAGGTTAGTGGAAAGGGCGTTCAGTAGCCTCGGGATTCAGATTGACTTGGATTAGAATTCAGGCTTCCCGCCTCCATGGTGTAGGACTGTGGACATTTTCCTTAACTCTCTGAGACTCAGCATCCTCGGATGCAGTGGTTCATTCACCTTCTAGAAGCACGTGTGTGTGTGTGTAGAGGTACCCCCAGGTGGAAGGTGGCTCTGGTAAGCCCTAAGGGAAAGGCAGAAGCATGAAAATGCTGGCGGCTGATTTTGACAGGAACAGTACTGGGAACATGGGGCCTTGCTTGGGGCCTGGTGGGGAGTGTGGCTTCAATAGAGGACTTCCTCCCTCCCCCTCCCCTCCCCTCCCCCTCCCCCTCCCTCCCTCCCTCCCTCCCTCCCTCCCTCCCTCCCTCCCTCCCTCCCTCCCTCCCTCCCTCCCTTCCTTCCTTCCTTCCTTCCTTCCTTCCTTCCTTCCTTCCTTCCTTCCTTCCTTCCTTCCTTCCTCCATTCACTCAGCAAAAATGGATTGAGGCCCTGTAAGGAGCTAGGCACTGTTTTAGGTGCTGCGGATTGACAAGGATAAATTTTAAAAAATAGAAAAAATAAAGCCCCATTTCACTGGTTTACATTCTAGGGAGAGAAGCCAGAGAGTACACAAATCCGTAACCAAATACATTTTTCAGGTGGTGAGAAATACTGGGAGAAAAGCTAAAACAGGGCCAGGGAAGGGATTATACGAGGTCTCTATTATACAGGGTCTGGTACAAATAACAACCCTGTTGTATTACAGAAAGATATTTTTTACAAAACCATACGCATGTAATTCTGTAATATAACAATGTCACCTTCAAGCACACCACATGACATTTTCGGTGAAATGTTTAAATTGCTGTCCATCTCGTGTGAGATACTCACATACCCCACCAACCGCACTCACGCAGGCGTTACTTCTGCCGGACCCTGCATATGGAGGAGTTTGGTCAGAGATTTGAAGAACAGAAGGGAACGACATGCCAGCGACCAGGCCCAGGGGGTGGGGGTGAGGAGGGAGAAAGGGAGAGACCCTCAGGAAGGCAGGTGAGAGCTGGCCTTGGTGACCAGCTTGCAGAACGTAATCTTTCTCCTCCATGTCACCAGGAGGCAGCCAGTTTTGAACGTGGGAACCGTGTGAGCAGGCGGTGGGTGGTTGTGAGCTCTCGTGGCCAGTGGGGAAAAGTGCAGTGGGAGGGGAGAACCCGAGAGACACACAGGCCCGGGTCAGAAAGAATCAGGCCTCCAGCTCGGGCCGTGGGTGAAAGGCCTGGACGGGCGAGAGCGGAGATTCACTAGCCTCGTAACAGGGCGTGTTGGCTGGTTAGACAGGGAGGGGAAGGAAGTTAACCAATTCATGCAGCCTAATCATGTTGATAGAGTCATATTCGTGATTGAAGCAAACACTTCTCAGCATGAAAGTAAGTGTTCTGGAATGAAGGGCTGCACCCCGGAAAGTGCTTTAGAGATCAGGGTGACAAATCGGCGGGATAATAGGACTTACACCAAGAAAATAAATATTTGGTCTCACTACCCTTTTCTGGCTCTGAGCTCCTAAAGCCTTTGGCATTTCCAGGGAAGGGAGTGACAAGTGTCCTTTGTTATGTTAATGAGGTAACTTCTGGCGAGCCCCAGCTCTGGGGCTGGTTGCCAGGGCACCGGACCATGTGATCAAAGGGTTGGACCTTTTAGCCCCACCCCCTGACCTAGGGGGCGGGGAGAGGAAAGGGATGGGAAGCTGAATTAATCACCCGTTGCTTTAATGAACCGTGACTACCTGAGGAAGCTTCCAGCAAAACCCCGAAGGGCAAGGCCTGGGGAACATTCACGTGGGGGGACGTGTAGCGATTTGGGGAGAGCGGCTCCCCTGGAGGGGGTGTGGGAGCTCAGAGCCCCCTCCCCACACCTCACCCTCTGCCTCTCTGCACCTGGCTGTTCCTGAGTTATACCCCTTATAGTAATACCGGTGAGCCAGTAAGTAAACTGTTCCCCTGAGTTCTGTGAGCAGCCCCAGCTAATGAATCAAACCCCAGGAGGCGGTTGAGGGAGCCTTTGATTTACAGCCAGTGGGTCAGAAGCACAGGTGACCGTCTTGACTTGGCAACTGGCATCTCAAGTGGCAGCGGGGAGTCTCATGGGGCTGAGTCTTGAACCTGTGGGATCCGCGATGCCACCTCTGGGTAGATAGTGTCAGAGCTGAGTTCTGGGACACCCACCTGGTGTCTCAGAAGTGCTTGAGGGTGTGGGGGAAACCCCACACACTGGAATGGAGTGCGGAATTGTAGCGTGAAGCAAATCCTTCCTCAGGATCTGGTTTGGCTGCATGGGGTGCGCAGGCTGGGGAGACCCAGCTGGTTTTGGTGAAGTTGAGTGAGAGGCGCGGCACCAGAGCTAAGTGTGTCTGGAAGCGGATAGTTTGACAGAGGATGGGACAGCTTGTCGAGATCAGGCAGGTGCCTTGCAGAGCAAAGCATGGCTTAAAAAGGCTCAAGCTGCAAGAGGACATGTATGAAGACTTGCAGTGAGGGGGGGACATGGAACGTGGCCTCCTCCTTCTCTGTTCTGGCCCCGTAGCGCCTTCTGCAGAACCCGTGTCATTAGATGGTCCTTGTGGAATCAGAATCTTGATTTTCTTGGAAGGCTGGGAGGCCAAGGACCCATGGCCAGGCTGGTCTTTTGGTTTTGCTCTGCTGCTTGGCACCTGGTAGGAGGATGAAACAAGCAAAAAATGTCAGCTACACTGATATTTTTCTGTCCTTTCTTCGATTAGTGCATGCGGTTCCTGCCGTCTGCTCTTCCGAGCTCTGTGACACAGGTTCATACCGACCCCCAGTCTGGCCGGATTGAGAATAAAGGTCACCGTCTAGTGCTCCTTGGCTTGCTGGCTCTCTCAGTGGGATCTTCAACATTTCTTCTGTGGCTCTGGCCTGCTGCCCAGAGTGGTTTTGTCTGCAAGAGACACCAAGTTTACTCAGTTCTTTATGTGTCTTTTATCTCCTGGGGAGGATTTGATTTTGTTCTCTCTTCCTTTATCACCTTTCCGGCTTGAGAGACATCCCTCGCTGTCATTTTGCAATTCTCAGAACTAAAAAGAAAACCAATAGCATAACAGAAGCATGGCATTGACCTTGTCATTGTCATCATTATCCTTTCCTTTAACCCCAGGACTTGAGGAAGCATTGATTGTAACTGGCCTGTGGGGACAGCATGGTCATTGTCTAGAAACCCTCCTGGTCCTGAGGGGATGGAGAGTTTGACACCTTGGACACTCACGTACAATGAAAGTGACCAAATGCCTAATTTTATTGGGTGCACCCTCACTCCCTTTGAGCCCCCTTCCTTTACTAGCGATGAGACCCTGGGCACGCGGCTTGAGTTCTCCTGGCTTCCAGTGGGGACAGGAAGATTGCACATGATTTTTTAAAGGCCCCGCCAATACTAAGATCTGTGATTCTGCAAACGCTGTCGACTTGAATGTGTCAGAAACAAGGTCAAAATCAATGCAGCATAATTTCAGAAGAATTCCCACTCTTGCTTTTTTCTTTCTTTCTCGTTGCATCTGAGAGAGCCAGATGGGTCGCCAGCAAATTTTTTTCTTGGGTCATCCAAGAAAATTCGGCCAGGGTTCTCGGTCTAGCCACGCGTGTGCTCAAACCAGCTGGATCTGATCTGGAAACACCACCTCAAGGAGTGCCACGCATGTTTCCATCAGTACACGGAGGCTATAGGCTTCCTTATCTTGGATGTAGCGAACTTCTGTGAACGCGTCCTAAGACATCTACCCTACCACAAAAACAACGCTACCTCTGTACAGAAAATGGAAACTAAAATTATGAGTTGCAAATGGAATGGGCATGTGATTCAAGAAATCTCCTCTTTAACCTGTACTATTATGATCTCAGTGGGTTCGTCTTTAAAATGTGTGGCTTATGTTACGTAAGTATTCATGCTGAACTCTGGTTTAAAACAGAAAAGAATCCCCACTCTCTACGGACGTGTTTTAAGGAGGCAATACTAAAGAAAGGACCCAATACGTATGTCAGAACACAGGCCTTTAAAGCGTGCACCCCCGTGTGGGGAAGTTGTAAGGGACGCTCTGTCTGCACACCTCCCAGGTGGCCCAGGGACAGACACAGAGCTCCAGGAGTTCTCCTGCGACGCAGAGCTGTGTGCAGCCCATCCTGGGCATCCGCTTAGCCTTCATCGGAACCGTGCGGGGTGTGCTCATTTGCAGCTCAATTGTACAGGTAGTACCGGTAAAGGTGACCTTCAGATCTGATGGTGTGACACCAGAAATCACACACTCACTGCATTTTTGAAAAGACTTTACTTTATTTATTTCTAGAGAGAGGTATGGGGGGGGGCATTGATTGATTGCATGTGCCACCAGCCAAGGACTGGCTTCTAACCTAGGCTTGTGCCCCAACCGAGAATCAAAGCAGCCACCTTTTGCTTTGCAGGCTGATGCTCAGTCCGCTGAGCCATGCAGTCCAGTGCCCTCCCTACACTGAATGTTCATCTTTCTGTGTTCTTGCGAAGAGCTTGTTAGTAGTGATGGCCAGGTTCCGGGGACTCTGGGAACATTGTATAAGAAAACAAAGAAGCAGGAAGGAATGGCATTCAACTGGACGCCTGCATGGCAGAAAACTTGCGTCCAGGTTTGGAGACAGCGAAGGTATGTGAGCCATGAGGGGACACTGGTCTTCCATCCGGGAAGCTCTCTCGGGGGTCCTGAGCCACCTGCCCCAAGTGTGTCTCCAAAGGGAAAACGAGACCGGAGGGATCACTGAAGGCTTGACTTTCCAAAAGGTTGACGGAGAGAGCATGTTTCCCTGAGGCGGGCCCGCAGGGTGTGGGTGGTGACTGAGCCTGTGGGCAGCAGCCAGGACAGACGGTGACCTCAGGAGCCTGGAAGCCGTGGGAGCAGAACCGTGCACAGCTGTGTGGGGGCGTGAGGCCCACGGGGGCTGAGTGTGGAGATCACAGAGCCTCCTGCCAGAGGGTCGCGTCATTGGTCCCTCAGGCTGCCGGGACCTGAGAAATAGCTCTGACCTCACATACAAACGTGTCTTTCACATTTGGAACATCTTCCTCCACACTGGGCCATACAATTGCATTCTTCTACTTCTGCCATAGCTGCCTTCCCCAAGGCGACTTCCAAGCTATCTGGTGGACCCAACATTGGCAATAAGCCCAGTCAAATATGGGAAGGGGCCTTGCTGACCATAACCCTCGAGATTGCTATGATTTTGTCACATGTGAAGGTGAGGTGAGGTGTCCACTTCTTCATTAGAATGTGCTGCGTCTGACACCCCATGGCCATGGCGGAAGGCCCAGGAGTTCTCTCCAACCCTCCTCTGATGCCCTTGGACCCTCTTGGCTTTGTGTCTAGAGTCTCCTAATGCTTCATGGCATCTTGGTCAGGAACACAGGGAGGGAGCTCGATTTGGCTCAGTCCTACCTTGTTGGCTGACTTGAACTTGGCCTTCCTTTCCTGTGTGTAAAGCTGAAAAGTGGGCGGAGGTCTGGGGCCCCCTCTACGGCTCCTGGTGACAGTGCAAGGCTGTCCTTCCGAGAGGCAAGCCTTTGGGCCGCAACGCCCCCTTCCTACTGGTGTGCGTTGGTGGCGGACCCCGCCTGGACTAGGTTGGGGTCCCAGGCAGAGTGCGTTCTCTTCCTGCTGCCCACCCGGAAGGCAGCAGGGATCCAGACGCCGCCCGGCTGTGTCATGGAGGCTGGTCCTGCAGAAGGCCACCCTGAAGCTCACGCCACCAACACAGGGGTCACAAGTGAGAGAGCTTGGGCAGAGCGCTTTATTATTTTTTTTTACCTCAGCGATTCTTTCCTAAATTTTTATTTTAGGAATTTTGAGTTATTCATGAATGCCTACCTCTGTTCTCTGTGTGTACATTCAATAGGCAGAAACCCACCTGACTGCTACCCCTGATTCCATCCCCTTGTTATCGGCTCAGGTGGTGAGCTTTCAGGTGTGTCCTCCACAAGCCTTTCCTCCCCACGAGTACGTTCCATACAATGCGGTTCTGTACACACATGTTCAAATCATTGATATCAGCTCTACATGCTGTATAAGTGCCGCTGAGTCGGCTTCCTTCCCTCGGCTCTGTGGCTTAAGGAGTTTCCTGTAACAGTATCTATAGACTCAGCTAATCCTTCAAACTGTTGCAGAGTATGTCATAGTATAATGTATCACATTTTATTTAATAACTAACACTGTGGACCAATGGCCCCTTTTAATAAAAAACATTGCGGAATGTTTTGCATTCCGCAATGCAAACATTGTAGCCTCCCATACTCTTCTGAACGAAAATTCACAAATAATACAATGTATTTAAATCAGGTCAAAATCAATATACTCTCCTGACTGTAATAATATGAACATAGACGGAAAGACCATGTATAGTAAACTGACATGTATGTTGACACGGAAGCGTCTCGCGCACACGGTGGCAGACGGCCCCAGACAGCAGGCGGACGCTCACACCTCCGCGCAGGCGCGAAGGCTGCACCTTGGGAAGCAGGCAGACTTCGATGTGCTTTGGCGACGACTGAAATACCTGGAGCGAGGTTGACATTCATTTCATGATTTTTTTCTGAGATAATGAGCAACTCTTGGTTGAGATTCAAGCTGAACAAAATTCCACAATGTCTCAATTCACTCGTTGGTCCCATTCTTAGAAAAGTCCTTGTATATTAAAATTGTGCAGAAATAACTTCGTGTTTATACGTAGTGGAGCTCAGATCTTGGCTCAGGTGGTTTATTTTCACCTACGCGTCTGGCAGGACACCCAGAGTCCTTGCTGGACGTGGCAAATTCTTCATTGTGTGGGGTACACTGTGGCCTCCAAACAGTAAGTGCTGGTAGTAACCCAAGGGTGGTGACATTAAAAACACCCTCATAAATTTCCTACACATCCCTTAGGGGGGTGGTGCTGCCCTCATGAAGGACCAGTGATTTAATGATGGCATTTATGCTTTTTACCCCTCTCGATTTGTGCTATTCTAAACAAAGCAGCGAGGAGTGCCCTTATATATACCTTTTTATGCATGTCAGAATAATTCTTTAGGGAAAGACAAACCCCCAAGTCATTTCAACTGGGGTGTCCTCCCCCCGAAGCTGGGACACAAAGTGTGACTTTGCTGGAGGAGAGCTCTTTCTGTCTCACTTTTCCCCTCTTATCCCAGTGGCTCCCAGAAATAGGTCAGAGCAGGTTCGGCTTCACTCGGAAAACCCAGAGGCTTGTCCTCCCTCGTGTCTCTAGAAATGCAGCCTTCTGTGGGTAGATGCCCCTTACCTGCTCTTCCGAGCAGGGTGGCACCGGAACTTAACTCACGATTTTCACTGGGAGGTGTCATCACTGGTACAACAAACCTCACTACTTGTCCAAATGCCAGGTTCAGAATAGAAGCAAAATAATCAGACGCTATTATTATTAGATTGACTTTTTGACTAATGAGGTAACTTCACTGTGCATATTAAAAATCAGGACTATCTTCCTGGAGTTTCTTGTCCAGATGGTGAAGTTGGACTTTCTCCCAGAGACACTGATAAACAAAGAAAGATGTAAAAGTTCTCAGACAGTAACTGACTGGGAAAGAGAGAGAGCACCAGGGAATCTGAGGTTGGCAGGTAACTTTGAGGACATTTAATTCAAGGTCTTGAATGCCCATTCCACAAGAGGGGTGCTTAGGAAGCCTCAGATGAGGCAGGGGTGTTCTGAGAGAAAGAGCAAGGTTTCAAAGCATTGCAAAGGTGCTGTTGCAAGATTTGAGATTTGTTCATTAGCAAGACACAGAAAAGGCATTTTTTAATAGTCATTACTTTTAAAAAGATTTATTTATTTTTAGGGAGAGGAGAAGGGAGGGAGAGAAACATCAATGTGTGGTTGCCTCTCCCGCGCGCCCCCCTCCTGGGGACCTGGCCTGCAACTCAGGCCTGTGCCCTGACTAGGAATCGAACTAATGACCTTTTGGTTCCCAGCCCATGCTCAGTCCACTGAGCCACACCAGCCAGGGCTTTCTTAGGATTATTATTTTAAACAAGGAAAGACATAGGAGCAGGGATGTTGTGGGAGTGAGTTTCCCTTCAGAAAACAACAGCTAATTGAGGGAGATTGTACTTTGTTCCTTTTGCTTGGTCTACATGATCTTTTTGGGGTTCTGCCTGTTTTTAATAAATAACTAACATATAGGTCTTAGCAATGGGCAAAAATATTTTTACATCTATTTCCTTTTATAACATTCCCAAACTTGCCAAGTATTTATTATGACAACTGTACACACCAAGGTTGAGAAAGAGGGACAGACTTAATATTAGGTAACACGTTGAGAAAGTGACAGAAATAAAACTCAAGCCCTAGTCTTCTGAACTTCATTATATGCTCGTGACAACCAAGCAGCCCGAAGTTAATTTAATCTTACAGAATGTTAAAATGACCATTTTATTTCTGTGACTACCTTTGGAACGTGGTGATATTTTCTTATTCTCTCCAATGTTTGCATGTTTGGGTGTATTTACTCATTGCCAACTGGTAGTAAATAAATATTATGGGAAAGAGGAGAAGCAGGGAGATAAGAAAACACTTGTTATTCAGAGCAGCATTCTTGGTTCACAAATTTGAGATTTAGTCACTAAAACATGGCAAGCAGATAAAGCTGGCTTCTCTTGGTCCCAGCAGGTGATGGAAAACACTAAAGTGTGTTCTGATCAGGGTGAAGGCAGAGCTGTAGCAGCCTCTCTATATTTTCCTGATTGGGGAGGGGGGGCGGTTAGGGAATGGAGGCACAGGCAGTACATCTAATAATAAAGAGCACACTTTGGAGCGCCTATGGCATCCTTAAATCAGATTAAATGAGAAAATGATGTGTGCGAATGTGCCGAGCATGCTGCCAGCCACAGATGAGCTTTTCAGGGAATGATGGTTCAATTTGACACGTATTTCCTAGAACTCCCTGCTGGGAGTTAATCACAATTACCTTGTGATTGAAAACAATTGTGTTTTTTCCTCCTCTTTTATTACCACGGTCTGATGCGGAGAAACTAATGAATCCAAGGAACCGATCCACCTGGGAGCGCGGTGTGCAGGGCCCCTGCAGGCACCCCACCATCCTTTGGTTTGCCCAGTGGGAAGCTGCTATGCAGCCATGCTGAAATTCTTGTTTCCTTCTTTTCTGCACATGCAGACAAAATGACAGGGCTTTTTCATGGGGATTGTAGGGAGGAGCTGGATGATTGGGAATCATTTCTAACTCCTTTTCTCCACCCCTTGAGGAACAGAGTGGATGCTATGCGGTGTTCTTTGCCTCTTTATTTCACCCCAGTTCCGAGCACCTTCCTACCCCTACTGGTGTATATAGGTCATCACATGTTGGCCTCCTCCTAAGAAGTGTCTTGTAATCTGATGCCTTCAACACTCCCTTCACCGCCTCCAGAAGGTGTATGGCGACGAATGGTGGGGGAGATGGGGCTGTTTGAGGGTCCAAGGACGGACAAGACGAAGGGGGATGGAGAGAAAAAAATATCCAGAAAAAAATATCACCATTTAAAAAACAATGAGTTTTTCCCCCTGCGATGTGACTAAGCCATTTTAGACACATGACTCATATACTGACTTCTGCCCTTTCTTCCTCCAAATGGTTATGAAAAACACATACTTGGAAGATTTTAATAAAATTATGAGTAATACTAGATCATTATAATTCCTGTTTATGGAGGACTGCAGTCCAATACTGAATTCCAACAGGCAAATGAATCCACGTTTCTTGGAGGCCCTGCCATGCAGAAACATCGAGGAAGAATAATTTGGCTATTTTTGCTTGTAGCCCTCTCCTTGTTGCCATTTCTCATTTTTGTTCCCTAAGATTTCATCGAAGTCATATAAGCATCTAGTTTTTTTTTTATGTCTCTTTAATCGTTTGTAATCTATAGGTTCTTCCTCCCCTTTCTTGCAATTTATTTGAATAAACAATATTGTTTTTTTCCTAGGGTTTCTCACAGCCTAGATTGGTATCCTTTTACACTTTCCTCCATCCTCAGCATTGGTTGGACCTAGATTTGCCAGGGCTAGTTTTGATTTTGTCTTCGGAGGAGACTAAAGCTATCCATCTGCGCGTACTGGCCCAGCTGGACCTGAAAAGGCGAAGCTAAGTCACCAGCCAAGCTGCTTAGAGGGACAAAGATGCTGATTACAGGCCTAGGTCAATTTCTACAAAGCTGGAGACCGCGGGCAAGGGACTTGGCCCGACTACGTGGAACAAGCCCTTTGTCTTCTTCCCACGTGGGTAGTAATTACAGAAACAAACCACCTGCGGGGCGGGGCCCCGAAGTGTAAAGAGCCAGGCTTTTGCAGTAGTTTTGAAAGCCACTGGTTCCTGCTTCCATACTTTTTCCTTTCCCTTTTTTCCCAAGACAACTGTTTTTACTTCCTTTAGCTGATGCGTGTGTTTGTGTGATTCTAAATTATATGCTTGTGTTTGTACTTTTGATTTTTCAGTCCTGGGCGTGCTTTTTTTTTTTAAAGATTTTTATTTATTTATCTTTAGAGGGGAAGGGGGAAGGAGAGAGGGAGAGAAACATTAATGTATGGTTGCCTCTTGTGAGTCCCCTGCTGGGAACTGGCCTGCAACCCAGGCATGTGCCCTGACTGGGAATCGAACCTCAATCTGTGGTTCGCAGGCCCGCGCTCAATCCACTGAGCTACACCAGCCAGGCCTGGGCGTGCTTTTTACTACACGATGCAAACACTTCATTCTCCTTCACGTCGTTCCCATGGCAGCCTATTTCCGTCTCACTTTTCAGGGAAGTTTTGTTGTGATGACAGCTCAATCAGTATTCAGTGTTTAAAATATTATGACTGATATAATGAGAAATACACGCTTGGTCTCTGCCTCTGGTTCCTGACGCAAAACTCCTAAAACCCGTGTACTTCCCCGCGTGATGGGGGTGCTAGGAGCATCTTTTATGATGACCCTAGTACAGCACAGGGTTTGGGGGGCGACCCCACAATAGTCGAAAACTCATAGATAACTTCTGACTCCCCTCAAACTTAATGACAGCCAGGACTTAGCAGCCAAGAGGATTCAAGCGAACTGGGAATTCGCAGCTGGGAATCTGCTGTTGCCAATGCGAAAACACCGATTTCGATGTGCGGTTGGGTGTGGAGAATCTGCGGTTGGGAATGAGGAAATAAATACTGCGGTCGCCTCGCGGTTGGCGAATCCCCGGCTGTGAAACCCGCGGATGTGGAGGGCGGACGGACGGTGTTTATTGGAAACCAACCAACCAACCAACCAACGAACGAAAAACGGGTATACGTGCCCCCGGGCAGTTCAGACCCGCGTTGTCCAGGGCCCAACGGTGTCTGGTGTTAGACTCCAGTTCCTGACACAAGTACTAAAGGCCTTGGAAACGGCGCAGTGACGGTAGTGGAGTCTGTTCGTTTGCTGGGGCCTGGAGGTGCCATGAAGACCCAGGTGCGGAAACTGGAGAAGGGCTGGTGACTGAGTGAATCACGCCCGTGGCCAAGGAACGAATCAGTCATTCCCACATAAGGAACCTCCATAAAACCCCGAACCGAAGGGGTTTAGGGGGCTTCAAGAAGAGTTGCTGAACACGTCTAGGTGCCGGACCGAGCGGGGGGACCCCACGGAGCCAGAAGCCCCCCATGGAATGGTTCCTGACCTTGCCCTAGGTACCTCTTCCTTCCGAACAAGAGTAAGTACAGTGTTTTTCTGAGTTCTGGGCGCTGATAGCAAATTATTGAACCTGAGCAGGGAGTGCGGGGACCCCAAGTTATAGCTGGTGTCTGGAGTGGGGGCAGTCCTGTGGGACTGAGCTCCAAACGTGCTGCCCGCACGGGGCTCGAGCAGTTAGTGTCAGAACTGAAGGGTAGGACGCCCCGTTGGTGCCTGGGGAGCTACAAAGTTGTTTGGCGTGAGAAAAAGTCCCGCCCGCATGCTGGAAGTGTGGCGAGGGGAGAAACAAGCTTTCTTTTGCTGGTGATAAAAATGCTGTTCTTGCTGGTACTGTGGAGTTAAACAGAGACTTTTCTTGCCTACGCACATTTTTATTTTCGGTTGGATTAATTAATTGCCTTTTTTGGTTTGCTTTTGCTCTCAAACTTTTCATTGGTGGTTTAAATCTTTCTCAAGAAATTTGGGTGCATCCGGCATCTACGATTTTATGAGCCTGAGAAAGTTTCTCCTGGAGCCTCTCATCTTGGTCCAGTCTGGACCTGTCCCCTTGGGGTGGTCCTTTAGATTCCTCTGTGGTCCTTGCCTCTCTCGTTTTGGATCCCGAATGGCTGTACCCGGTGTCTGCCTTCATCATTCTCTAGAGCAGGGGGAATATATTACTCCTCCCAGAAAAATAGTGCAAAAAAGTAAACTTCGTTTACGACTTGGCTTGTCTGGAAAGTTTTTCTTTTGCCTTTGCCCTAGAGTCTTCTGATAGACAATTCTAGGTGAGAGATAATTATCGCGTTGCCTTCCAGCTTCCAAAATTACCTTGAAAAGTGTAAAACCACTCTAATTCCTAATATTTGAATTGGGACCACCCTCACCCCCTGTACAAAGTTGTAGAATCTTCTCTTTATGCTCAGTATTCTGAAATTTTATGATGGTGGGCAAGATACTTGAAGAGCCCTTTTACTATGAAAACGGATTTCCTTTAGTTCTGGGGATTTTTCTTCAATTATTTATTGATTTTTTTTGCCCTTCATTTACCATTTTTCTTTTTAGAATCTTTATTGCTTGAATATTGGATTGGATTGGAATATCTTGGATGGTCATTCGCTTGTTTTTTACCCTCCTTTTTATTTCTACTTTTATTAATTGAACGTATTGGGGTGACATTGGTTAATAAAACCATACAGGTTTCACGTGTAAACTCCATAACACATTACCTACATACTCCATCATGTGCTCACCACTCAAATTCAAGTCTCTTTCAGTCATCATTTACTTCCCTTTGCTCTCTCCTACTGGCTCCAACCCGCTTTCCCTCTGGCAATCACCATACTGTTGTCTTGTGTGTGTGTGTGTGTGTGTGTGTGTGTGTGTGTGGTTTTTTAAAAACTCCCTTCACATTTTGTATCCAGTCCCCCAACCCCACTCTCCTCTGACAGCTGTCAATCTGTTCTCAGTATATATGTCTGTTTCTATTTCCTTAGTTTATTTTGTTCTTTAGACTCTTACGATTTTATATATAAGTAAAATCATATGGTATTTGTCTTTCTCTTTCTGACTTATTTCACTTAGCATAAATACTCTCTAGCTCCATCAATGCTGTTGCCAAAGGTAAGATTTCCTCTTTTTATGGCTGAGTAATATTTCATTGTGTAAATGTACCACAGATTTTTTTATCCACTCATCTGCTAATAGGCACCTGGGCTGTTTCTAAATTTTGGCTATAGCAAATAATGCTGCAGTGAAGATAGGGGCACACATGTTCTTTTGAATTAGTGTTTTGGGTTTCTTCAGATATATGCCCAGACGTGGAATCAGGGGGTCATAAGGCAGTTCCACTTTAAAATTTTTGAGGAACCTCCATACTGCTTCCCACAGTGGCTGCACCAGTCTGCATTCCTGCCAACAGTGCAGGAGGGTTCCCTTTTCTCCACGTCCTCACCAGCACTTGTCGTTTGTTCATTTATTGATGATGGCCATTCTGACAGGTGTGAGGTGACTGCTCATTTTGGGTTTTAATGTGCATTTCTCTGATGATTAGTGACATCAAGCATCTTTTCATACATCTATTGGCCATCTGTAATGTCCTCTTTGGGGAAGTGTCTCTTCAGGTCCTTTGCCCATTTTTTAATCAGATTGTTTGTTTTTTGGTGTTGAGTTGTTTGCGTTCTTTATAAATTTTGGAAATTAACCTCATATTGGGTGTATTACTGGTAAATATGTTTTTTCATTCAGTGGGTTGTCTTTTTATTTTGTTGATGGTTTCCTTTGCTGTTAAAAGCTTTGTAGTTTGATGTAGTCCCATTTGCTTAATTTTTTGTTTATTTCCCTTCCCTGAAGAAAAACATCAGAAAAAATATTGCTAAGAGAAATGTCTGAGATTTTACTGCCTATGTTTACTTCTAGGATTTTTATAGTTTTGTGACTTACATTTAAGTTTTTAATCCATTTTGAGTTTATTCCTGTGTATGATGTAATGAGGTGGTCTAGTTTAATATTTTTTGCATTTACCTGTCCAATTTTCGCACCATCATTTATTGAACACACTGTCTTTACCCCATTATATGTTTTTGCCTCCTCTGTCAACTATTAATTGACTGTGAGATGTGGGTTTATTCCTGGGCTATTTTGTTCCATCCACCTGTATGCCTGTTTTTATGCCAGTACCATGCTGATTACTATGGCCTTGTAGTATAGTTTGATATCAGATAGCGTGACTCCTCCAATTTTGTTCTTTCTGAAGGTTGCTAAGGCTCTTTAGGGTGTTTTGTGGTTCCATATAAATTTTTGAAACATTTGTTGTAGTTCTGTGAGATATGCCATTGGTATTTTAATTGGAATTGCATTGAATCTATAGATTGCTTTTGGTAGAATGGGCATTTTAATGATGTTAATTCTTCCTCTCCATGGACATGATATATTCTTCCATTTATTTGTATCTTCTTCAATATTTTTTCTTCATTTTCTATACGTTTCTGAATACAGGTCTCTTACCTCCTTGATTACACATATGTCTAGGTACTTTTTCTTTTTTGATGCAATTGTAAGTGGGATTTTTTTTTAGTTTCTTTTTCTGATGGTTTATTATAAAAATGCAGCCGATTTCTGGATATTCATTTTGTATCTTGCTGCTTTACTGAATTCATTTATCACTTCTAGTAGTTTATTTGGTGGAGTGCTAATGTTTTTTTAAATATTCAGTCTCATGTAATTTGCAAATAACAACAGTTTTACTTCTTCCTTTTCAATTTGAATACTGTTTATTTCCTTTTTTATTGTATTTTTCCCGTTACCATTTAGTTCCCTTATTAGATATCTTTTATTTCTCTTTCTTACCTGATTGCTGTGGCTAGAATTTCCAGTGCTATGTTGAATAAGAGTTTATCTACTTTTCCCCTGTACCTTCGGAGATATTTCATAAATTTTATATTTTAGCTCTTCTTTTAAGTTTTAAGGTACAGATATCATAGTTTTAATTCCCAAGAGCTATTATTTTTTCTTTAATATATTTTATTGATTATACTAATACAATTGTCCCATTTCCCCCCCTTTATTTATCTCCATTGGGGACACCCCTCCCACCCGCATTCCCCCCCTTTGTCCATGGGTCATACATATAAGTTCCTTGGCTTCTGTATTTCCTATACTATTCTTAACCTCCTCCTGTATTTTCTACCTACCATTTATGCTATTTATTCCTTGTACCTTTCCCCCCTCTATCCCTCTCTCACTTCTCCACTAATAACCCTCCATGTGGTTTCCACAGAATCTTCTGTGATTCTGTTCCTGTTCTAGTTGTTTGCTTAGTTTCTTTTTGTTACTTTTTTTTTAGGATTGGTTGTTGATAGTTGTGAGTTTGTTGTCATTTTACTGTTCATATTTTTTATCCTCTTTTTCTTAGGTAAGTCCTTTTAACATTTCATATAATAATGGCTGGGTGATGATGTACTCCTTTAACTTGACCATATCTGGGAAGCACCTTATCTGCCCTTCCATTCTAAATGATAGCTTTGCTGGATAGAGTAATCTTGGATGTAGGTCCTTGCCTTTCATGACTTGTAATACTTCTTTCCAGCCCCTTCTTTCCTGTAAGGTTTCTTTTGAGAAATCAACTGACAGTCTTATGGGAACTCCTTTGTAGGTAACTGTTTTTTTTCTCTTGCTGCTTCTAAGATTCTCTCCTTATCTTTCATCTTGGGTAATGTAATTACGATGTTCATTGGTGTGTGTTTCCTCAGGTCCAACTTCTTTGGGACTCTCTAAGCTTCCTGGACTTTCTGGAAGTGTATTTCCTTTGCAAGAGTGGGGAATTTCTCCTTCATTATTTGTTCAAATAAGTGTTCCATTTGTTGCTCTTCCTCTTCTCCTTCTGGCACCCCTATGATTCGGATGTTGGAATGTTTAAAGTTGTCCCAAAGGTTCCTCTTATTTCTTCATTCAGTCCTGGTTGCATGTTTCTTTGTTCCTTCTGCTCCAAACCATTGATTTGCATCACGATTGCCTTCCCGTCACTGTTGGTTCCCTGTGTATTTTCCTTTATTTCACTTTTCACAGCCTTCATTTTTTCCTCTATTTTGTGACCATACTCAACCAGTTCTGTGAGCTTCCTGTTTCATCTGCTCCAGAGAATAAAGACATCTCTCCTAAAAAAAGAAGCCCCCACTCTTTTCCCAGGGTGGGGCCGGAGTGGCTGCCCCCAAAAATAAGAATGGAGACGTGATGTGGGAATTTGTATCTTAAATGGACTTCTAATCAATTTTTACCAGTTTTTCTCTAGAAAACTTTTCTTTATCAGGTACTATAAATCCTGAATAGAAGTCAGGTTAGTTCTTGACTTGTCCTGCTGCTCACATAGGGTCCAGGGTTCTCAGTCCTGCTACGTTTCTGACCACTGCTTTCCAGTTTTCCAAAAAAAATTTCCCCCTCATTCTCTTCATTATTGTGGATTGATACCTTGAAGTTCATTTCTAAATATCCCTTTACAGCCAATTTAGCAGAATTTGGAGGACAGAGTGAAAAAAGTTGCATTGATTGAACCTGTCTTTACTCCTCTTGGTGACTTTGATTGAGGACAGCAGTTTTAGATTTGTTTTTGTTTTTGTTTTTGCAGTGGAATCCTGTATGTTACTGAAATCTTATGCAGAAGCTCAGTATATAAAGTACCATAGATATAAACAGAGCTCTTCTGTCTGAAGAAGGGATGGTTTGAAAATTGCTGATTTAGAAGTTGGACATGATTTATCCTTCCAGTAGATGCTAGACATTCAAGTGAAGATTATAGCATTATGAAAGGAATATTGGTTTATTTCATTAGAGATTTTCATTGCTTCCAACTTCACAACTGGTGCAAGTCAGAAAAAGCTTGTACTAGAGCTTTTTGAATTGAAATAAAATTTGACTCTAAATTTTCTCACAGTCTAACTTTGAAATGCTTTTTATTTGAAAGGAAAGCGTGTAAACTTACCTGAATATTGAGCAATATTTAACTGTGCTTTCACATTTTGATAATTGGAAATGTTGGAAATTCTCAAATTCACTTTCAGAAAGCTAAAATTGTGCTTTATACTGTATTACTATTGGATCTAATATTTTATCCAAAATTGTTTACCTGAGTATATGACTGAGAGGGGGTCTATAGGGCGAGAAAAATATGTATTTAGAGCTTTTTATACATGAAATTATTAAATTTGTGTATTATTTAGTTTATATTTATGTGCAATCTAGCTACTAAAAACACTATTTCTGCCCAGCGTGGCTCACTTGATTGGAGCATCATCCCCCTGACTGAAGGCTTGTGGGTTAGATTCCTGGTCGGGGCACGCAGCTGGGTTGTGGGTTCCCTCCGTGGTCCAGGTGCAGATGATCCCCAGTCTGGGCATGTGTGGGAGGTACCCAGTTGATGTTTCTCTCTCCCTTCCTATCTCCCTTCCTCTTTCTTTAAAAACCATGAAAAAATGTCTTTGAGTGAGGATAAAAAAAATTTCTTTTTGAAAATCACTTCCTTCTTCCTTCACCTTTCCCTCGCGGACCGTTGGTTACCTGATGAAACTGTGGGAAAAGGTGGGAGTAATCCCCCTTATCTGCAGGGGATACTTCTAAGACCCCTAAGTGGATGCCTGAAACTGTGGGTGGTGCCAAACCCTATATACTGTTTTTTTCATATACAAACATATATACTTTATGGCTTCCCTTCAGCAAATCCAGGTTTCTAGCATCACTGGTCTTGCACTTTGGGGCTATTTGAGCACAAAGCACTGTGATACCATGACAGTCAATCCCAGATGACTTCTAACTGGCCATGGGCGGGTCCGGGATACAGGGTGGAGCACTGGACGAAGGAATAGTTGATGGTCCAAAGCAGGATGGAGCGGAGCGGGACAAGATTTCACCACGCTATTCAAATAGCATGCAACTTAATACATAGGAATTTTATTTCTAGAATTTTACATTTAATATTTTCAAACCACACTGGACCGTGGTTAACAAACCACACAAAAGCAAAACTGAGGGTAAGGTGGGGAGTATGTACTCACACGCTGCCTGTCACTCAAAAGTCTGGCAAAGAATGGACACCAAGGTTTACAAACTCTGATATGTGACATATGTATTTTTACCTGTCTGTAAGACAACCCAATTGATTTTTAGAGGTAATAAGAGGAAATAAAACTCATGAATGGAAACCAAAAAAATTCTTTACTAGTAGAGAGAACCAAATGCAAGTAGGTCTTTTCAGAACTGCCACTCAAAATCCAACTTTCTGCTGTAACTCATTTGACACCAGCATCATTTCACAAAGGACTCAGATATTGCCCTAAAAAGCTGCCATTTGTGCTATGGGAGACACCTTTGGGAAAGAGCCAGGTGACCCAAACTCTTGTGAGGAATTTCTAGTATTGTGGTAACTATTGCAAAGTGGAAGGACTCTTGGGAAAAAAACACCAAAAACCGGAAAGCCTCGTCGTTCTTGTGGCCTCTTTTGGTGGCTGACTATGAATGGGACAGGGACCTCTAAGACATATCTGGTGGGGCACCAAGGGATGGACGAGCAGGTGCCTGAGGAAGGGACTCTCTCATCTTCCCTGGGGAGGGGAAACAGGAGAAAACAGGGGCTGTGTAGAGAGCTGTTAGTGGTAGGAAAGGAAGTCACGAGACTATGTCCGGCAAACTGTGTGCTTCGATGATGGTGCCAGTCACACGGAGGTTGCCTGTGAGTACACAGGGCGTACTCGCTACCTGTGATCGCAACAGTGCGTATGTGCCACAGCCTCAACTTCTTGATGACGTTGTGAAGCTGGACTTTTGTCAAAGTGTTCGAAGAGCCAAAATATTGTGAAATACACAGAGGCCAGATGAAGAAATGTGAAGAACTCAATGAAGCCACTGAAGCTATGCTGCAAAACCAGTGATAGGACTGGATTATCTGCTGTTTGATAATCTTTGGAAAGTTCACTGAAAATGAAGCAGCTCTTCAAGCAAATGCTGTGTTTGAGGGGTAGCTGAAGTTCTTTTTCCTGAGGTCTCCACTGTATGTGTTTGCCCTTGCTTACATTTCTCTGTGTGTGTGTGGTTTTTTTGGTGGCCTATGCAGGGTTTTTATTCCTCTGTAATCTTTCACACTTAGACCTCTCACCTGTGGAATGTCAGGTGAGACCGTGCAGAGATGTGTTGCGTGTTGGGAGGGGGATGTGACTCCAGGATCTGGGACATCGGAAGAGCGGGCTTCCTTTGCCGGTTCTCCACCCACACCTCTGCTTTCTTCTGTCCTCCCCTCCCCCTCCCTGTCGCCCCTTTGGCTTTTCCTTTTTTCCACGCACAGGCATGCCTGCCTTTTACAACCCTCCTTAGCTGGGTCTTTCCTCATGGCTCCCTGAGCCGGGGGTGGTTGATCTGAGCCAGTGTCACTTTGTGTGGTTGGTGGTGGAGGCAAAATGTGACCCATGTGAAATGACTTCGTAAATGGCAAGGTTGCTTGGTATTAAGCAGCGCTGATCGTTATGGCATGTGGCTCATCCTACGTGAAGCAGTCCCTCCCCCGTGGGCTCGTTGGGAGCTCTGTTCCGAGCTCTCCTTATCATACCACTCGCTCTCGCTTCCCGGCTCTCACTGTGCTGCCCCTTGGGTATCGGGCGGCCCCTGCTCCCGGTCTCTGTCTTTCCCTTCTTCTCATGATGATTTATCTACGACTCTTCTCACTTCCTCGGACCCCTATTAGGAAAGGATTAATTTTGGTCAGTTTTCAGTCACCCCTGGAACCTCCTTTTTGTCCACATTTTCTAGCATCTGGCTCTGACAGGCAAATATAGCTTCTGCAAACAGAGACAGGATGCCATTGAGCTGGGAGTGATTTGCCTGCCAGGGGAAATCACGGGGATCCTCTTTTCAAGTCCTGGAGGTCTGGGGGTGTTAGCTGGCCGCTAAGCTTTTGCAAGAATCCAAGGAGAGAGCTTTCTGGATCTCTGGACTCAAGAGTGTGGCTCGGCCAGATGGGCTTGTTCCCCTGTGGATGTGTCTCCCCTGGAAGCCGAGTCTGAGCAGAACCTCTCTGGGGAAGGTGTCTGTCCTCCGGGCCTTTCTTGGTCTCCGTGGTCATCTTCTCCCTGGAGTCATTGGCTGCAGTGTTGCAGAGTGGCTTTGTGGTTGCTATGCTGGGCTGGGAGTGGGTGTGGCGCCAGACACTGCCTGCAGGCACTGGGACTGTGGCCTTCCTGGCCACCTCCCGCTGTGGCCTGCATGGGGTGGCCCTCCTGAACAACCTCCTCGCGTCCCTTGAGTTTTGTTCCAGAGGGGACTATTTCAACATCCCCTGGGCCTTCACCAACACTCTCACTTTCCGGCCTCCTGCCCCGCCTGCTGTCTTCTACTGTGCAAAGATCTCATTCTCCTCCACCTGCCCCTTGTCCAGCTCAAGGGGAGGATTTCTCCATCAGTGCTCAGGCTGCTGCTGAGTGACCTGGCCCCCTGTCTGGTCTGACCATCGTCTCATCAGCCACTCACAGTACAATTCTGGTGCAGATAATTGCCTCCCTGAGTTCCCATGAAAACAGTGCCCTGGCTGATAGAATACAGACCTTCTATAGGAGCATTTTCCCACCTCATCTAGCGCTGGTGGCCTTAGTTCCATTCCTCCCATTCCTGGTGTGCACCCTCTTGCTCATGTTCTCTGACGTGAATCCTCTGCTGCAGCCAAACCCAGCTGATTTCCTAGACAATTTTCACATCTCTCCCTCCTTTACTGATGCCATGTCTCCTTCCTTCCAGCATGCAAGGCAGCATCTTGGTTGTCCAGCCATGAAGGGGCTGTGGTTGAACTCTTCTGAGAATTCTTTGGATAGGAATGGGATGACACGTGACATTTAGAACCACAGGCATTTAGAATCCTGCCCTTTTTTTAATCCCCCCGAGACAGAGAACTGAGTTGAGTGTTCTCCCATATGGAGAACCTACTCAGGATTCCTACCTCTACTCCTCTCGTGGTTTCACTTACGAAGATTAACTGTGAACATTTTTAAATTCTGAGACCTGTCTTTCACTTAAGAAGATAAATCTGAATATGAGAAAGTAGAATGCCCAAACAAACAAAAAGCACAAACAAAAAAATCACCATAAAACGCGATGCATCTTTTAAATACAAATGGTTATTCCCCCTTCCAGTAAATGTTTGTGGTTTATGATTAGTGCGTGAAAGCACTGTGAGAGCAGTTCGTTGTTGTGGTCCCCAGTGCCTTTCACAGGATCATTATCACATACAAGAAATGCTTAAGAAGTTGTTTTTAAATGAACAGAGGATTAACTGTATACATCTTCCATTGTATCACCCGATGAAGATGTGGAAGGTAGATGGGAGCAGATGAGTTTTCCATATTGAGGACTTTGTGGCTGGCCAAACTCTACAACTAAGAACCCAAAGTTTGCCTCATTGCTCCCAGTTCCATCGGGAAACAGCCCAGTGTCATCCAGAGGAGCAAGGGCAGGGGAGAGAGCAGCTGGGAACTGCATTTCCTGGAGATTTGCATCAAGAAAGGCAGAGTGAGTGAGTTACCTTAGTTCACTTCCTTTCCTTTCCCCAGGAGTGTCATGCTCACGGTAGAGCTCAGCCTCTGTGTTGGAGGGACAATCCCACTTGGACCTTTGTCCTAGGTGCACTGGGAACCAGAAAGGGATGCTGAGTGTTCTGCACTCTGTCCTTTCTTTGTGGGGCTCCATGCCGGGAACTGGTGAGATAGGATGCCAGCCAGAAGGTGAGGGTACTATGGGATACTCCCTGATTCTCACATTGCTTGCTCCCGAGTGTTCAATTTTGCCATATTTGACTCAGAACAATTTCTGCAACACATTAACCTGCTTACTCTCACCTGAGTGAGTAAGCACTCACCTGATTGCTGATCGACTTCGTTCAGCAATTTATTGATTATTCTTTGACCTCGTTCCTGTGGGAAATGTGGCCTTTGCTTACTCCTCCTTTCTCTGGTGAAAGTAGATGGCCTAACATTTGGTTCACTGGACTTGTGCTATACCCCTGGTGCTCTCCTGGATTCTCCTTGGACTACTTTTGACTGCACAGGATAGATGGAATGAAAAGTAGTCGTTATAATAACAGTTGTTTTCATCATCTTAGTTATTTCTTATGCGTGTGCAGAGATTTATAGTGTCTGCAGGGGCGCACCCTGTTGATTTCCTCACCAACTGCCAGCAGGTAGAGGGTCATGGCCTAGGTGTCAGCTTTAAGAAGTCATCAACTGCTGTGTAAGGGACGCCAAATGGAAGGGCCTGATATATTATCCACACCAGTGTTCCACACGGGCAGAGAAATGGCAGAGAAAGAGCAGGCAAATTTGCGGGCAGGTGGGAGGACTTTCGAGTCTGAGTCTTCACGATATTTGCATCCATTCTGAGAAGAACTCTTTGCCCTCCTCAGATAGCCGGCACCCCCTACTCTGTCCTCTGCATTTGGGGCAGCTGGAGGGCCACTCATCATCCAGGACCTTTCAGAGCAACTGGGCCGAAATAGACCTTGAAGTCTTGGCACCCACCTGGTCCACAGGAGAGATGCATGGGGACATGGTTCCATGACTTCCGGTGATGGATGAGAGAGCCATCACCTTGGATATTGTTTCATTCCTTCTGTGCCTGGTGGGCTTGGTGAGCAGCGGCTTGATCACTGTGGCACTGGGCGTGCAGTGGTTGCTAGGGAGAGCACTGTCACCTCGTGATAAGTCACTGCTCAGCCTGGGGGCCTCCCGCTTCTGTCTGCAGTGGGTGGTGATCGGTGAGAGATTTGTTTTCCTGTGTCCGAAGGCCACTCTGTGCAACCCTGTACTCCAGTTCTTAGCCTTCTGGTGGGACTTCTTAAATGCTGCCACCTTCTGGTTTTCCAGCTGGCTCAGTGTCTTCTACTGTATGAAAATTGCAACCCTCACTCACCTGGTCTTCCTCCGGCTCAAGCAGAAGGTGTCTGGGCTGGTTCCATGGATGCTGCTCAGCTCTGTGGGGCTCTCCACCTTGAGCACCATCTTATTTTTCATAGGCAACCAAAGCATATATCAGAAGTACTTCAGGAGAGGTCTGCAGTCTCGGAATGTCACGGAGGACACTATTAGGAGAACATACGAGAAATTCTACTTCTTCCCTCTAAAAATTGTTGCCTGGACAGTCCCTACCATTGTCTTCCTCTCTGGCATGGTTTTGCTCATCACATCTCTGGGAAGGCATGCCAAGAAGACCTTCCTGTCTATCTCAGGCTCTTACGACCCCAGTGCCCAGCGCACATCAAGGCTCTCCTCGTTCGAAACTCCTTTGCCATTCTCTTCACCACCTCTTTTCTGTCACTGGTGCTCAGCGTGGCAGGTGTTTTGCCATCTCAGGAACTGAAGTGGAAGGAGGTGGTGGTTTATCTGTGCACAGCAGTCCACCCCGTCATCCTGCTGGTGAGCAACCGCAGACTGAGAGCCGAGCTGGGGAGGGGCCACTTGAGGGGGGGTATCTTGAGTTGCAAGAGATGAAAACGCTCAGAGACTCACATGCAGAAGGCATGGAGACACTCTTCCTTCAGTGTCTTTGCCATGTTTCATGATGAGGAGAAGAACATCAGTGCAATAGGAATTCCAAGGTGAGATTGAAGGTCCTGAGATGGGGCCAGTGTCACCGATTCCCACTCAGCGGACGTGTTGCTGTTCCAGCTGTGTTCCCTGTGGGACTCGACGTGGCTACGAATCGGGAACTTTTCCTTTCCCTGTGATGGATCCCTTGGTGTTTGAAATGATGCTTCTGAAAACTGGATGCAAGGCTCCCGACACATCGTGCAGTGTTTATTTGTGGAGTCGGACCAGAGGAGATTTATGGCACTTCAGTGGTCCTCTGGCTTCATGCCGGGAATTATCTTGCCTGTTTCCTCACTTAAACGTCTTCCAGCCTCCTCCCGCAGTGAAGCTCCCCTGTCCTCTGAGCAAGCGAGCCTGATGTCCGAATTCCGTTCACAGAGCGTGGTGGAATTCTGGCCTGTGTGTGGCAGGGAGTGTTGTCCGGGCCTTACGGTTTACATATTGTTTATATTCTCCTGTACTGCCCCGTCTGTTAGCAGGTTTTGTCAGTGTGAAGAAGGTCCATGGACCCAGGTGTGGTTTCTCTTATGTTGACATTGGGAGCTACTGCAATTGCGACGTGGAGAGTTTTCCTCTACATCTGTCCAACCTTTGAGATTTAAGAAGCACGAGAGCTCGGGCCTGGGTTGGTGAAGGACAGAGGCTACTTTTCTGCCTGTCACAGGTCTTCTCAGACCATTCAAACTGAGATCCCTAAACTTCCTCTATCAGCTTTAATATTTCTCAATCTCATTTCCTCTGCTCCCTCCCCCACCCCTCTGCACTACGAGACATGCCCTGCTTTTGGCTTTTCAAGGGTTATTTTCTGGTCCCCACTCAAAGAGCCACTTCTGCCTGAATCTGCAACATTTGCTTCTTTTATTGTCCTTTCCTTCTTCAACAAAGGTATCTTTTTTTACTGAAAAAAATCCACTGGACTTTCCAACCTGCTCAAGTGATCATTCTGCCAATTAGTCACTTGCCCAGAGTGCCTCCACCCCACTGCACCCCACCCCACCGCCCTGTATAGTCCTCTGCCTTCTGCTCCCCATCTGATGACATGTGTTTCTAAAGGACACACGTGAGTTCCTGATCCCTCCCTGTGATGTTATCCTCTGCCCTCATCCTCCTGTGTATCTGTAGTATTTGCCTCTCTTGATAACAAATTATTTCTTTAAAAAAACTGGCTACACATATTTTTTACAAAAGTAATACCTGATGTTGGCAGGAGATATTTAGAAAAGGAAAGTAAATACCGCCTACACTTGCCCATCTGCGCGTCCTCCTGAACGGCTGCCTTCTCTGGGCTCCTGCGATGCTGCGCTGGGGTCTCTTCCCCAGCCACTGTGCTTCTGCAGCTCCCTTCGACTGCCTCATCCTCCTGCGTGGTTCTCCTTCGCCTTCTTTTGTCTTTCAGATTAATCTGCTCCTGTTCCTGGTGTTTACATGTACTCACATAGCTTTAGTTATGACCTTCATGTGAGTCATTACCAAAGCCTTGACCTTCCTCAAAACTCTGAACCTGTGTTTTCTTTCTGTTGCTGGGCATTTGCACTTGGTGGTACTGGTGAGCACTTCCAACTTAGCAGGCGCAAAAGTCTATCCCCCTCCTCCCCCCTCCCCTCCCCTCCCTTCCCTTCCCCAACCCCTCCACTGCTTAGTCGAATTGTTTTTTCTGTTCTTGACACCCAGTGAAGCAGGCTTACCATCTCTGTGTCATTGTTCACTCCCCGATCTACGCTGAGTCCTTCTACCTAATCAGCAGCTTGTCTTCAGTTCCATGTCTGTTATCTGTCCTTTCCTTCCTGTTCCTGTGGACCCTATTTTAGATTAGACTGTCCTCCTCTCTGCTTAAACTTCTTCTTTACCACTCCCTCCATTATATTCTCCTCTCCCACTGCCTACCCCCCATCACAACTACCGTCACTAGATGAATCTGCTGAAGGCATGACTGACCATTTCAACCACACCTCATCACCTCTCGGTGCTGATCAAATAAAGCATGGTCCCTAAAGTTGGCATTAAAGGACCTCCAAAATAGGGCAATAATTGCATCTCTCTCTGCTGCCATTCTAGTAGAATCCTATTTTTGCAGCAGGATTTGGGTTATTATTGTTCTGGACATACCTGGAGATTTCTCCCTGACATGCAGACATGTGCTCTTCACATGTTAAAAGTCTGTTTAATCCAACCCCCCTGCTGTTTGTCTTTTAAGGTTAATTTATGTGGCTCCTCTTCAGGGAGCTTTTCTGGGTGCCCCTCCCCACCCCAAGCTTTGCTGCCTCCTGCCTTTGAGGACATGTACATGGGTGTCGCTCGGTTGTGACATGAATTCTGCTTGGTGGTGGGATGATCTGTATGCTGGCTTCATTCTCCCCAGGAGATTTTGAAGTTCTCAAAGGCATGGGCCACCACATAGCCTTCCATGTGCTTGCTCCCAGAAACACTAATAAATACAGTTTGTGCTCCATGTAACAGAATGATTCTGCGCCACCTGGGACCCAGCTGCGAGCACCTGACCTGCTGTCTGCGTGTTTATCTACCGACTACATTTTGATGCTTATGCTTGATTTGCATTCCCTTCATTGGCCGGATGGCTTGTTTTTGGAGGTCAAACTCATATTCTGTTTCTCTTGGACGTAAGCACAATGTGGAAATAATAAATGGGTAAGTGAGAGTAAAGTTTGCCTGATTTTGCTCTGCCTTGACTTTTGTTCTTTCTTGAGCATTTATGTTGCTAAGCAACTGTGAACCGCAAGCTTTTAGCCCCTTCCTGTGGGAATCTAAGTGAAGGCTGACTTCTTCCTCTTTGTTACTAACCCCAGCTTCCTTTCCAAAGAACCTTCTCGAAGCTTCTCTGTTCCTTTCACTCCTCACCTCATTAGCCCAGGAGAACAGAACATCAGAATGAAAAGTAATCTGAATGAACTCCCCACTCGTCACCTTGGAGTTTAAATACATGGAAAATAAAAGGAAAGCAGGGTTTGTTGTATTTTAAAAATACCTAGTAAGACTTATTGTCATTACTTTTTGCCCATAGTCTAATGTCATCATGCTTTATGGTAGTAGTAATAACAATCACACGTGAGTGCCTATTTTGTGTGAGGCACGGGGCTAAACAATTCATTTACTTAAGTGCTGCTGTGGCTGTGCGTAATTCTTGAAACAATGCTGCAAAGTGGAAGCTGAGGCTTAGAGTTGACTGCCGAGGTCTCACGGCCAGAGAACGATACAACAGGGGCGCTTCAGTGCTATATCTTAGAACAGTGTGGTATTCATGCGAGAGTAGGTAAGTCCATGTAGGTACTGCAATTGGAAAAGCAAAAAATGAAATTAGAGCCAACATTTTATCATAAATTCCAGGTACATTCTAAAGACAGACAATCTTTAATTTAAATGTTATTTAATTCTTAAAAGACCCTCCTTTCACCCTGGCTGGTGTGGCTTAGTGGACTGAGCACAGGCTGCAAACCAAAGGGTCACTGGTTGGATTCCCAGTCAGGGCACATGCCTGGGTTGCAGGCCAGGTCCCCAGTGGGAGCCATGTGAGAGGCAACCACACACTGATGTTCTCTTCCTCTCTTTCTCCTTCTCTTCCCCTCTCTCTAAAAATAAATAAAGAAAAAGACCCCCCCTTTTTTGATAATTCAGTTTCTCCCAGATTTCATTCCATAAAGTTCTACAGAGACGTTGGCAGTCCTTGCCCTTTGGTTAGTGTATCATTGCACAGTGAAGTGTGCGCACGCCCCACCCTTTGGTTAGTGTGTCATTGCACAGTGAAGTGTGCCCCACCCTTTGGTTAGTGTGTCATTACACAGTGAAGTGTGCACTCACCCCACCCTTTGGTTAGTGTGTCATTGCACAGTGAAGTGTGCACACACCCTTATGCTCTCACGAGTCAGGGGAGCCTTGTTTTCTTCAGCCTTCTTTAAAAACTTTTAAAATGTATTTTTAAATTTATTGATTTTTTTAGAGAGAAAAAGGGAGGTAGGGAGAAAGAGAGAGGGATTTATTGTTCCACTTATTTGTGCATTCATTGGTTGATAGTTGTATGTGCCCTGACTGGGGATCAAACCCACAGCCTTTGCATGTTGGGATGAAGCTCTAACCAGCTGAGCTACCTGACTAGGTCTTTCTTTTTTAATTCCTTCCTTCCTTCTAAATGTTTTCTTTTTTAAAATTTTGTTTATTTTTAGAGACAGGGGAAGGGAGGGAGAAAGAGAGGGACAGAAATGTCAATATGAAAGAGAAACATTGATTGGTTGCTTCTCCCAAGTCTCCAACTGGGACCCAGCCCTCAACCCAGGCATGTGTTCTGACTGGAAATTGAACCTTCGACCTTTAGGTTTTCAGGACAATGCCCAACCCAATGAGCCACACCGGTCAGGGATGTCTAGGGCTTTATTAGGCCTTCTTAAGTAATACTTAAAATACCAGGTTGTAATGGAAATAACTGGCAAATTGACTATAGAAAAGTTTAAGCCACTTTTTTTTTTATGAAAAGATACTATAAATGTAGGTATCACTGAAGTTTTTTTTTTCAATTTTAAAGCACACATAATAGGATGTATATAGATGAGTCAAGGTCAGCTTAAATAAAAATGAATAGTTAATTCTTTTTTTATTACATTACAGCTTAATTTTCCCTATAATCTGAACTATACTCTAGCTATCTCTTTTATGCTTATACAGACAATAAAATGCCTTATATTTCACTTAATTTTTCTTACAAAAATACTGTTTGTTAGTGGTGTTACTCATTATGAAATAATAAAGTAGGGGATGGGGAATCTTTTAATTAAAATACTACACTGGATATTTATCCTTTATCATTTGCTTTTTTGAAAATATGAACTATAGCAATTTTCAAAGCAGTAAAGATAGCAGAGAAGGTCAAAAGAATGAGAAACTTCAAGTATAAAGGATGAGACTATGAGTCATATAAGAAAGATAAAAAATACAGTACAAGTAACAGATTGTCAGGAAATACTTATAAACGTTTTTAATAGATAAAAGACAGTATCTTTAATATACCAAGAGCTTCCTCAAGTCAATAAAAAATACAAGCAAGCTAAGAGACCAGTGGTTAAATGAGAAAAATAGTACCTACTGCCAAGTAAAATGTGAAAAGGAGCTTATCACTGCTGTTGATCAGGGAAATGAAAATTTAAAAAACAATCAGGCTTCTGCTATAACCAACTGCCGCACAAACCATGGCGTTCCTCTTCTTTCCCTGGCGACTATGTCAAAGCAGTAAGAAAATTGAAAAGGAACTCCCCAAACTCCAGTTTTAGTGAAGCTAAGAGATAACCCACACATTTCAAATTACGTGAAATCACTTCCAATCCCAGATGAGATCGGGCGGAGTGTGAAGAGAAAGTGAACAAAAGTAGGAAGAAGAAGCAGAGAGCCCAGAGGGGCAGAATGAAAATTCCAGCTAATTGTACTTTCCCCAGAAAAGAAGACTCACCCGGAAATGCAAAAAGCCCCTCGTAGGCCTACGTTCATTATCTATTGCTGTATAACAGAGTATCCTAACACGTAGTGCCGTAAAGCAACCTTTACTCTTAACTCATAGCCGGCCTACAAAAGTAACCTATGAAAATAGGGCTAGTGTATTCTAAACTCATGGAAATTGAAAGAAGTCAAAAAAAGAAAACAAAGAAGGCAGACAAGCTCTGTCATCCCTTAAACTGCAGTTATAAACCTCAAAATTCAAGAAGTGTGTGTGAATATATCCCAGTGGAATAGAGGGTTCAGAGAGTGAATACACATAGTATGGGAATTTAGTGTAAATTAAGTATAGCTCAAAGTGATATTTCAGGTCAGAAAAATAAATTATTTAATAACTGATATTGAAATGACAGAATGGCCATCTGAATGAAAATGAAGGTGTTGGCCTACCTGAAACCATATATGAGTATAAAGTCCAAATAAATCAAATACAGTATTTTAAAGTTAACAAAGAAAAACTATAATTACTGGGGAAAAAATGGGAGAATGAGGATTTTCTTAAAGCCTTGGGGTGTGGAAAATCCTTTAAACTCATAAAAAATAAAATTAACTAATAAAATCAATAAATAAAAATTAAGAAAGATTGATCAACTAAAATGTTTAAATTCTGGATGGTAAAAATTCATAAAAAATTTATAAAATATGTAAAGAGCTTGAAAAATATCTGCATTCGAAATGAAAGTTTAATCTGTAATTATAAAGAGCTTTTAAAAATGATAGGAAAATGATCACCCAAAAGTAGAAGAAGAGAGGAGTAAATAATGCAAATATGTAACTCACAGAAAAGGAAATTGTGAGTGGTTCTTAAATGTATGAAAGATAACCTAATTTATAATAAGAAAAATGAAAATTAGAAATGGTATTGAGAGACCATTTTTTAACTATGCATTTGGCAAAACTTGTAAACTTTGATAACTGTTTGTCCAATTATTGGGGAAATACGCTCTCTTACACATTGCTAATGGGAATATAAATTAATGCAATCTCTATGAAAGGCAATTTGGCAATTCCTATCAAAGTTACTAATGTATGCGCCCTTTGATCCAGCAATGCCCCTCTAGGATATCCGTGCGTGCCAATGAAACCATCAGAGTCTGTTACAGACTGCAGGGAACGGGTGGCCAGCTTCTCAGATAAGGGAGGAAGAGTTGCTTTGATTGGTGAAGAAGACTTGACCGGATTTAGGGGTTCAGGTTTCTAGCGATCTGCACTTCAGATCTCCCATCATATCAAACGGAGTCTAAATTGATCCCTGAACCACTTCTCTTTTGGGGGCCTATTTCTGCTGCTGCCCTGTCTTTGTCGCGGTTCCTTACAGATTCCTCATGGAAGCAGTTTCTCAGAAATAAACTTGCACCAGAATTTCCACCACATCCTCCATTTCTGGAGAGCTTGTTCTAAATGGTTGGTCTTCAGCTTGTATTTCTCTGATCTACACTTGTATATCCCTCCTTGAAACACCCACATGGATGTCTAACAGGCATTTCAAACTTTTATCTACCGAACTCCTGATATTTTCCCACCCCCACGTGCTTCTCTGGCTGTTCTTCCTGTTTCAGTGTGGCGACTCCCTTCTTCCAGTTGCTTGGGAGGAAACTTTTTACGCCCCACATTCAATCACTCAGCAAGTCGGATGCAAAGCCATTTAACTCGGTGCCAGACCGTTTTTAGATAGCCTGCCTCTGGGGCGGGGTTTTCTGTGCAGCAAGCTCCTCCTCCACTACAGTCTGTTCAAAGTCAGGCTTTGACATGACAGTTCGAAAAAAAGTAGGGTTAGACCTGTTAACTGTCAAAACGAACCTGTAATTCTACCAGTCATCAACACCTCATTGCTACCATGGTGCAGGCCACTGTTAGCTCCTGCTTGGATTATTGCAACTGGAGAGAACCAGGAAGTGGCTGACTGGTTTTTCAGCTTCCACTCTCATTTGTCTTGGCTCTATTTTCAACATGTCGGCTAGCAGGATCCTTTAAAAATGTGTCCTATCATATCACATCTCTGTCATAATTCTCCATTTGCTTTTTAACCTAGGGTAGAAACCTAAGTTTTCATAATAAGCTAAAATGCCCTCTCTGATTTCATCCTCCCCCCAATCCTCCATATCTCTGAAGTCTGCTATTCCACCTTCCATCACACTGTTCCTGCCACGTCGGCTTCCTCGATGTTCCTTGACCGTGCCTGACATTTGTCTTCCTCAGAGCCTTTGCTTCTGGTGGTTTCTCTGGTTGGAAGGAGTGCTCTTCCCCAGATACTGGCATGACTCACTCCCTCACTTTTTTCCAGTTTTGTCATTGCCACTCTAAATAGCCATCCTCTATACTGCTGCTCCCTGCCCTGGTGTTCTCCCTGGTGTCATCGTGATCTGTTCTACGTATTTATATTTTGTATCATTTGTTTCCCTCGCTCTCATGTAAACTCCAAGGGTTCCAGGACTTGTGTCTGTTTTGTTTTCTAATAGCAAGTGGAAGACATTCAATAAGTATAGGTTGAGTGCATGAATGTATTATTTTATTATAATTAATAAGATTATTAATGCAAAAATTCATTATACACATAACATCTGTGGAAGTAACTATGGCTGCTAGAAGCTGAATCATCAATTGACATTCTTTTATAAATTCAAACATTCCAGAGATTTGGGCTGGCTCACCGATATAACACCCAGCCTTCACAGTTTCCACGGTTGTTGTTAGAGAGAAGGAATTGCTGCCATGTCTCTTTTACATATTATCAGGAATTTATTGACTATCTGGACATGGAGGTCTAGGTACATATCTTCCTGCTAAGTGCAATGGGGATAGAAAGTAGGATCTGAACATTCCAGAAATGTACAGTGTAACATACACAAACCAGTTAGAGGAACACAAAACAATATGCAGCTGACCTGACTGCAAATCCAGTACAATCATTTCTCTTTGACTCTGGGACCAAGAGAATGCTAAAATGGAAATTAATCAGACACAGTTGTCTAGCATTAGCTCTGTGTGTTTGGTTGCACATCTAATGCCTCAACTTCTTGATACTGGGGAGTTTCCATCTGTCTTGCATAACAGTCTGTTTGGTTTCGACACTTCTGAATGTCACTGATGACCTCCTTTTCTGAATTCCCGTAGATGTTTGGCCTGTATCTCTGGCCACTCTCGTGCGATTCACTCAGGTGAAGGGGGACAATCTTGAGATTTAAAAATGTCACAAGAGCAAGGGCTCACATGGGAGGAAACTTGTAAGGGGAACTGAACCTTTGAAACCAGGTCAGAATAGTGAAGCAGGGAGAGAGCCAGGAAGTGGTTTCTGGTGGATGCTGTTGGGGTTGGCCTCTTTGTTTGGATGGTTGGCATTGGTAACAGAGAAAAGTTTTCAAACTAGGCTTTGGCTATGGACAGCTGCATGCATTGTGAGCTTTAATAAACCGAGCAAATAATTCTTGTTCTGCACTATGGCAGTGGAAACCCGAGGTGGGGGTGGCAGAGAACTATGGGTCATAGCAGCTTTTTGGATGACTTTTAGTTTTCTTTTAGTACAATTACACTATTTTTTAAAAAACAAGAAGTTGAATAAACTACAGAACACACAATAGTTTCATAATGCTCTTCATTCTCCATTTTGCTCATGGTGGTTTTTTTAAAATGTGAAACTACTCCCTTGTCATCAGATTATTATACCTCTTTAAAAAAAGATTTTATTTTTAGAGAGAGGGGAAGGAAAGAAGAAAGAGGGAAATATCAGTGGTTGCCTCTTTCACACCCCCTGCTGGGGACCTGGCAGGCATGTGCCCTGACTGAGAATTGAACCATTGACCCTTTGGTTTGCAGGCCCATGCTCAATCCACTGAGCTACACCAGCCAAGGTAGATTATACTTCTTACAACATCACAACTAAAGTGTATAGTATTTGAGAGGAACATGGATTTATGCCTTTAGGGGGCACTATCATTTTCATAAAAGAAAGAATTATACCTGATTTTTTGAGGTTGGTGGCTTCTTACTCTGACAGACAGTTTGGGAGCTCTGTGATTTGGGTCAGCACCATGAGCAGGATCCATTCAGCCCTGTAGGGACAGGGTTCAAAGGGACTCTTGTCATTATTACTGGAAAGTTTCAAATGGAGAAGGAAAATAGCTGGTCCAAAGGTTTAGAATTAGAAAGCACTTAGAGTCTAACTCCGCTGTACTGTAATAGAGACCTCCACTGCAAAGCTGGGGAAAAAAGCTGCATTTCTCAAATTAAAGCCAATGGCTGTATTATATGAGTCAACAATATTGTGTTTTCCTTTATATGTGTTTGGGATTTTTTGTGACATGTATTATTTACCAGTCTTGTTATTTTGAAGCAATCATCACCACCTTTCAGTAGCAAGACCAGCTTTTCGGAGCTTCAGCCAGTAAGACGCAAGCATCTTTGTGGGCCCACACAACATGCCTGTCTCTTCTCAGTATTTCTGGGCTGGATACAAACCATCCTGCTCCTGTTGTCACTGCATTTATTTAAAATCTGCTCACTCAGCCTCCTTAATAACCAAATATTGAAAGCATCTGTAACAAAATATGTCAGTAATGGAATTTGTAGAAGGGTGACACACAGATGATTCTAAAAAGGGAAGGCATCCAAGCTCATTCACTCGACAGCTATTCCCCGAGTACCCTCTGCTGGGAGACGTGGGGGCTGAAGGGGAGACAGTCTGTGTTTTGTGAAGGGATCCCATACTTTTCCAGTAGACCAAAAACAGTGTCTGAAATCGAAGCATGCAATTAAAAGATTAAGTCTTCATTGTGTGTCAAGAAAATATTCTCTGAGAAAATACTTATTGTGGTAAAATATACATAACAGAAAATTACAATTGTGACTGTTTTTAATTGTATCCTGCTGTGGCATTAAGTGCATTCACACTGGTATGCAGCCACTGGTACCATACAATGCAGAATGGTTTTATCCTCCCGACTCAGACTGTCGCCGTTAAACAACTCATTTCTCCCTCTTCTCCCAGCCCCTGGCAACCACCCTTCTGCTTCCTGTCTCTGAATTTGACTACAGTAGGTACCTCCCATGAGGAGAACCATACAATATTTATCCCTTTGCGACTGGCTCGATTCACTCAGTAAAATGTCTTCAAATTTCACTTGTGTTGTCTGTCAGGATTTTCTTCTTTATTAAGGTTGAATAACATTCCATTGCATGTATATGCCACATTTTGTTCATCCATGAACAAAATATTTGTTGGTGGGCACTTGGGGTGCTTCCACCTTTAGGCTGTTTCGAACAATCCTGCCACGAGTGTAGGTGTACAAGGGTCTGTTGGAGCAAGTCCTCTTTAGAATTGGAACATGGGTAATGATGCACACTGTGAGAAAGAATCGTTGAAGCACAGTGAATTAAAGTAGTTATGGGTGCTAATGGGTGAAGCACTTTATAACACCTTAAACACTTTATAACACCTTAAACTATTGTTATTTTGTTCTAGAGGAGAGACACTATACACAGTGGCTGTAAAGCCAAGTTCTTTGGATGTGGGTGGCAGCTCAACAGTTACTTTGTGGAACAGCTCTTCAGAACCCCGGAACCTTCCAGAGGACAGCCGTGTTGCTTTGTCACAGTGACAGGCACAGGCTTTGACTGTCAGGCCCTGCATCTCTTTCTGGAGTGGAACATTCCAGAAGCTCTAGTTTCCTCATGTCAGGAAGGGTCTTAAAATCACAGAGCTCAGGGCAGTCCTCTCTGAAATCAATAGCATACTCACTGGGGTGAAACCAAGTTTAACTCTGAGATGTTTTCTTTTGCTTAACTATGCTGTCTGGTCACATTTCTCTGTTTAGTTTAAACTTTGGGTTCCAACTTCTGCTTCGGTTCCTCTGTCTTTTAGAGACATCTGGAGAGTGCACTGGTTTCCCAGGGAGGACTCAGCTGGTCTGTCCCTCCCTGTGATTGCTGTCTTTGATTCTCTCTGACTCACAGTACTGGCACTTTTGGGTCTTATACTTGGCCTTTGAAAGCATCACACTTTATGGACCAGCATGGTTTCCATCCTAGTTTCTCCTGGCCAGCCCACTCCTTCAGTGACCAGTAACCCAGCCCTGGGAGCAAAATTGCCAAGGCCTCAAAGAAGCTCTTTCTTTTTGCTTTGACTTGAAATTTGTGGTTGGTTTTCATGAATTTAGGAAACCCTATGGGGTCAGAACCTGGGGATTTGCAATAAGCTTGTAGGAGTCCTAATGACTAATTCCCAAGATACAGGTGAGGACCTAGTACTAAAATGAACTAAGTAACTAGCCAACTAAAATGCTAACTAACACAGACACTGATACTACTTTGATGCACCGTGCTTTGTGTTGTACTGCAGACACTCTTCCTCATACAGTAGCGGAGATTTGGGGAGTGGAGAGTATTGAGTTTCAATTTCGGTCGTGATCTTGGAAATTAAGGGGCTTCATGGAGTGATGAGGTTGAGAGGGGCTAAACCAAATGACATAAGGCTCTCGGAGAGTGTCTTGGAGTCAAGATCTGAAGGTACGAGTTATTTGCCGTCCGTGTGTGTGTTAATGGCCTTGGGAAAAGCAGTAGCCCTCATGGGCCTCCATGGCTTGTTTTTAGCATGGGAATGGAAGTTGCAATGCTTACGTTGTGAGAGATGGTCCTGCTAGTATTGATGGTGGTGGTACAGGCTTGCAGGGAGGAGTGGGCAGATGTGCTGGAAAATTTATTTGGATCAGTTAGTTAAATGCTTAATATTTATTCAGAAGATCTGCAGGAAAGCAGCAATAAGTCAGTCTTTGGAAGATTAATATACAACTCTGCATAATAGTGGGGCCTAGAACCCCAGTTCTGGCCTGCTCTGCTCTACCCTCCTGCCCCCAGCCTGTTCCAGATCAGTTAATCCTTCCTAGTCTCAAATCATGGAATCCTACTGGCTAAGGTTAATGTTGGAGATAAAGCAGAGTTATTTATTCTCCCTTAAATACTATCAAAATGATTTATTAGTTTTAAAGCTCTAATGTTATTTTTTGATAATAGACAATTATTGCAGGGAACTTGGAAGTTATAGAATTTTATAAAGAAGTTTAATAATCACACAAACTTTCATTATCTAAAGATAATCGCTATTAACATTGATTATTCCTCACAAACATTTTTCTCACAGAGTTGTAGTTACATATATGCCTGCACAAAAATAATGCCCATTTTCAGAGATTTAAGCAGTTTTTATAAAATTAAGATAATAAATTTATGTATTTTTCATGTATTATGAATATTTCTCCTTTTTGCAATAACAGACTTCAGAAATGTCTGACATTAGAAATAACCATTAAAAGAGACTTTGAAATATATAAGTGAAAAGCATGAAAAATATAAAATGATGAATATGAGCAAATTACCTCTTCATTTTACATAAATCTTCATTTGTTTCCAGAGATGGCATTTTTGTAGGACACACAAATATCTTATGGAAAGTAAGACATAATATTTATATTTATACAGAATAATATTTAATATTTAACCTGAAAAATCCCTATAAAGCTTAGAAGTAAAAATATTGATTCAATAAGTTTGCTGAATAAGCAGGAGTTTATTACAGAATCTACTCAGTCATTTTCAGTGGAACCAGGATGTAGAAACCTGGTGATGTTGGTTGAGTCACTCCCCACAGGGGTGCTCCTGTCCCGGCACCCAGCAGGACGCTCTGGAATGGAACAGGTTCTTCACATTTGATTGCAGGCAGTATTTTTGTCTTGGCTTATTGTTTTGCAATCTGCCTTGTGATGAATGACATCTTATTTTTCTTTCCTTTTATATGAAGGTCATATTAAACATTCCATTTCCTGTCTTCAAAGAGGGAACAATGTTCCAGTCTTAACCCTAGATTCTCAGCCACTGTTATTCTGCATGAGAATATTACATCCTAAGGAACATACTTTCATGTATGTTGACTTTACATTTATTTTTAACCACTATAGACAATGATATATTTTCTTTTTTTTTAAAGATTTTATTTACTTATATTTAGAGGGGAAAGGATGGAGAGAGGAGAGAAATATCAATGTATGGTTGCTTCTGGTCCATCCCCTGCTGGGAACTGGCCTGCAACCCAGGCATGTGCCCTGACTGGGAATCAAACCGCGGTTGTTTGGTTTGCAGGCCTGCACTCAATCCACTGAGCTACACCAGCCAAGGGCAGACAATGATGTATTTTCTAAGACTGTCCCAGAAGCCATATATGCTGCTACTCTGCCACTTTGGGGATATTTATTATGACTTTTACTTTGCATCAAAAATGTCAGTGGTTCTCTCATTAAATCATCAGATACCATGTTTATTTATCCTTGTTTGCATCCAACCTGTCATGGAAATAAATATCTGAACACTAATACAATAGTTAACACTCATCATATTATGTTCTACATTTCTCAGTTAAGATTCATACTTATTTTTTATCTACCATAGTCTTTTTTTCAGCTTCATTAAAGTATAATTGACAAATAAAATCATACTATGTATGAAGTATCCAGTGTGGTGATTTGGCATATGCATCTATTGTGAGAGGATGGCCACAATTCCCACAATCAAGTTGGCACACCCATCATGTCACAGTCACCTTTTTTTGGGTGTGTGTGTGTGTGTGTGTGTGTGTGACACTTAAGTTCCACTCTCTTGGCGAATTTCATTATACAGCACAGTGTTATCAACTAGAGCCGTGACGTTACGTCTTAGACCCTCAGATCTTATTGAGCTTACAGCTGAAAGCTGGTACCCTTTTACCGATCTCTCTGCATTTAGACCACCTCCTAGCCCCTGGCAGCCACTGTTCAACTTTCTTTTTCTATGAACTTGACTTTTTTGTTGCTTCATATGTAAGTGATATCTTACCTATTTTTCTTTCTCTGTCGGGCTTATTTCACTTATATAATTCTTTCCAGATTCATCTATCTTGTTGCAAATGGCAAGATTTCTTTTTTAAAGGCTGACTAACATTTAGCCACACATCCGTGAACAAACACCGAAGTCGTCTCAATACCTTGGCCACTGTCCACATGATCTTAGCCACAAGACTACAGTGACCATGGCAGTACAGATATCTTCTTCCAGGTAATGATTTCACTTCCTTTGGATGGGTAATCATTATACCCAGAAGGTGAATTGCTAGATCATATGGTAGTCCTGTTTTTAAATTCATGAGAAACATATACACTGTGTTCCAAAGTGGCTGTACCAGGTCCCACAACAGTGTGCAAGGGTTTCCTTTCCTCCACATCCTGGGCAACACTTTCACCTCTTGTCTTTTTGATAATAGCCATTCTGATATGTGTGAGGTGATAGCTCATTGTGGTTTGATTTGTATTTCCCTGGTGATTAGTGGTATTGACTATCTTTTTTTGTGCCTGTTGCCCATTTGTGTTTCTTCTTTGGAAAAATGTCTATTCAGTTCCTCTGGCCATTTTTAAATGGGATTACTTGTGTGTGTGTGTATGTTTTCTCCTACTGAGCTGTGTGAATTCCTTGAATATTTTGGGTGTTAACCCCTTACTGAATTTGTGCCTTGCACACATTTTCTGCCATTCCATAGGTTGATGATAGGTTCTTGGCTGTGCAGAAACTTTTTAGTTTGTTGTAGTCCCAATGATTTATTTTTGCTTTGTTGCCTTTGCTTTTGCTGTCAAATCTGAAACAAAACAAAGCAAAATAAAACAAGACAAAACACTATTGCCAAGACCAGGGTTGAGGAACTTTCCCCCTTAGTTTTCTTCTAGGAATTTTACAGCTTCAGGTCTTACATTTCAAGTCTTCAATGTATTATGAGCTGAGTTTTGCATATGGTATAAATAGGTATCCAGTTTAATTTTTTGCATGTGGATATCCAGTTTTCACAGGACCATTTCATGAACAGACCATCCTTTCCCCATTGTATATTCTTGGCACCTTTGTCAAAAATTAATTTCATGGTTTTATTCCAACTGTATTTTGCTAGTTTGTTGTTTTTTATACCAATACCATACTGTTTTGATTACTGTAGGGACTGCGATGCTTCCAACTTTGTTGTTTCTCAAGATTGCTTTGGTTATTCAGGGTCTTTTGTGGCTCCATATAGATTTTTTAGGATTCTTTCTATTTTCTTGAAAAATGCCTTTGAAATTTTGATAAGAATTGCACTGAATCTGCAGATCATTGTGGATGTGGTGTGGACTTTTTAAACAATATTAATTCACCTAATCCATAAACATAGACTATCTTTTCATTTATTTGTGTCTTCGATATTTTTATTGGTGTTTTATAGTTTTCAGTGTACAGATACTTTGCCTCTTTGGGTAAATTTGTTCCTAAGTATTTTATTGCTTTTAAAAATTATTTATTTATTTGTTAATTTTAGAGAGAGAAACACACTTGATTTGTCATTTAACTTATATATGCACTCATTGGTTGATTCTTGTGTGTGCTCTGACTGGGGTCGAACCCATGGTTTTGGCATATCAGGATGATGCTCTAACCAACTGAACTAGCGGCCATGGCAGTATTGTTTTTGATGGTATTGTAAATGGGATTGTTTTAATTTCTCTTCCAGACATTTCAATGTTAGTGATTTTTATACACTGATTTTTTATTCAGTGTATAAAAATCACTAAATTTGTTTACTAAATTTGTTTTCAGTCTTTTGGTGGAGTCTTTCAGGTTTTGTATTTAAAATGTGTCATCTGTAAAAACAGACACTATTACTTCTCCTTCCTCATGTGGATGTTATCTATCTATCTATCTATCTATCCATCCATCCATCCATCCATCCATCCTGATTGATATGGTCAGGACCTCCAGTACAGTGTTGAATAAAAATGGCAAGAGTGGGCATCCTTGGCTTGTTCTGATCCTAGAAAGGAAAAGTTTTCTGTGTTTCACCATTGAGTATGATGTGACCTGTGGGCTTGACATACAGGGACAGGATATTGTCATGGTGAGAAATGCAGGCTTTCACGCTACACTGCCTGATCAAAATTCTAGTTCAACCATTTCTTATAGGTGTAGTTATGAGAAGTTACTTCTCATTTATCTGCATTTTCTTATCTGCAAAATGAGGATAACAGCAATGCCTGTCTCATTGGATTTCTTTTTTTCCTTGCATTGTTTTTAATTTCAAAGCTCAAATTTTCCCAAATTTGACCAAAGGGACCCTCTAGCAGCAAGCTTCTTGTGTCTTTTAGATATGTCTATCGGCCTTTAAAAACAGCTTTATTGAGCTATAATTTATATACCACACAATTCATCCATTCATACTTCATTACTTTTTACTGCCGAATATATTCTATGTAATTGAAATATCAATTTTCTTTATCCATTCATCAGTTGTACGTTTGAGTTAATTCTATCTGGGTCCTCTTGTGTATAATGTTGCTATGAACATTTATATACAAATTTATTTGGAGACATATTTTTATTTTTTGGGTATAAACTTAGGAATGGCATTTATGGATCATATGGTAACTATGTTTAACGTTTTAAGGAACTGTACCTAAGCAATTTTTCAAAGCAGTGGCACCATTTGTGTTTATAATCCACTAGCCAGGTATGAGGGATTCAGTTTTCCCCTCTCTTGTCAACACTTGTTATTGTCTATATTTTCTTTTCTTTTTTTTTTACCATCCAAATGCACGTGAAGTGTTATCTTATGGTTTTAATTTGCATTTTTATAATGGTTAATAATGTGGGACATCTTTTGGTGTGTTTCTTGGCCATTTGCATATCATCTTTGGAGAAATGCATATTCAAATCCTCTCTCCATTTTTAAATTGGATAACTTGTCTTTTTATTGTTGAGTTGTGAGTGTTTTTTATTCATTCTGGATGCAACTTCCTTGTTAGGTATATGGTTTACAACTATTTCCCCTCATTATGTGGCTGTCTTTTCACTTTGTTGGTGCTATCCAGGAGCACAAGTTTTTAAAATTTTGATGGGATCCAATTTAACTGTTTTTTTCTTTTGAGTAACTTGTATTTTTGATGTAATAGACACATATGTCAGCTTTGTCTAACCCAAGACCATGAAGATTTACTCTTAGGTTTTTCTCAAAGAGATTTATGGTTTTAGATCTTGTATTTGGATCTGTGATCCTCTTTGAATTCATTTTTGTATGGTGTGAGGAAGGGGTCCCACTTTATTCTTTTGTATGTGGATATCTAGTTGTCCCATTTTTGAAATTCATTGAGTTTTTATGAGTATAAAAAAGTAGTATATGTAAAGTACTTAGAGTAGTACATGGGGATGCATAGCAGCACCGAATAAATATTAGTTATTATTTTATTATTTATTATACTGTATTGGCATTATATGTTTACTTGTCTGTCTCTCTCAGGAGACTATCTTAATGTTTGTACCTAATGTGCCTAGTGTAGTGCCCAACAGACAGTGCTTGCTGAGTAGGTGTTTTTATGTTTGGATGAATTGTAAGTAGCGCTTCTCTGGTCAGGCAGTTAGTGAGTAAAGCACAGGTCGGATCCGGTTTCAACACCAGGGTTCTACTGTGCTAGACTGGAGTCGCTACCAATGGGCCTGTCAAAGTTAGAACACATGGACAGCGGCTGCCCGAGGGCATCTCCCGGGGAGCACAGCGTGCCATCCCTGCGTGCAGGTCACTTCAGCGTGTTTCTCACTCCCGTGTCTCTTTCCCCACCCGTTTCTTTCTCCCCTTGTCTCCGAGTCTGCACTCGTGGGGTGGAATCCCTCCCTGACATTAGTCTCTGCCAAATCTTTGCTGCATCCTTTGAGTTTCAGTCCCTACAAGCTGAAGGTGCAAGACTTGCTTCCGTCTCCATCTCCATTTCCCTCTGTATGATCTCATCTAGTTTAATAGCTGTAAATACCATGTTGATGACTCCCAAACCTGTTACTCCAGCCTTAACTCTTCACTGAGATCCCGACTTAAATCTCAATGCTCTGCTTCATGTCTCATTTCAGACACCTAACAGGCTCCACAAACTTACCAGAATCAAAATAGACTTTCTCCCACAGACATTTTTCTCTCAGTCTTCCTCATCGAAGGAAATGGCTCCATTAAATCCTCCCAGTTACTGAAGTAAAATATTTAGAATTGATTTTTGGTTTCTCTTTCTTTAATCCTTATAGCAGGGCAATCTTTTTGAATCTGCCTTCGAAATCTGCCAGCATCTTATTACCACTGCCCTGCCCCGCCAGTGGTTGCTCTCGAGAACAAGCACCATCTCCTAGTACCAGTCACTTGTAGCAGCCCTTGACTGCTCTTCCCCACCCTTGCCTCTCCCAAGTCCGCTCTCTGCATGGTAACCCAAAGGATCTGTTTAAAAACAAAGTAGATCACGCCACTCCTGTTTCAAACCTCTAGTGGCTTTCAGTTACATCAGAATATTCACATTTCTTACCACGACCCACATGACTTTCTTCACCTTGTCCTTTAAATAACAACGTTCCACGTTGAAATTTCAGTCTGGTGTGAAGATTGAATGATTGTGAGATTTCAGAGTGAGTTGCCAGTTCCTGATATGCAGGCTTTCAAAGGAAATGGATATAAACCTGTTTCATACTCTTGAAACCCTTGGATAAAATAAGAGGGTTGAGACAGTAAAAGAGAGAGGATGTTTTGAGGAATAATTCTTTAGAAAAACCTGGTTATGGGTCCTGTTCCATATTCCGCAGAAAGGACTAGGAATGTTGTCCCTCACCTCAAACCTGGAGGTGGCCCAGTGCTTCCATGGGGCCGCTGACCAAGCTTACTGTGTTATTTCTTCAGCTGGGAGGCATAGTGGATGGGGGGCTTGTTCCTTTCCCTGGGGGACTAGGAGAGTGAGGGACAGACCAACCGGCTGACTTGGGAGCAGAGTCAGGAGAATGGGCTGCGTGTGAGGACTGTGGGAGCAGAGGGGAGGGGCCCGCTGCGAGCCACAGGGGAGAGCATGCATGTGAGCACACCTTGACATCAGGCTCCTAAGGCTGCCTGCTAGAGTGGAAACTCCAGCAGCAGCCGATTGATGGTGAATTCCTGCGGGCTAATGAAGGAACCCTGAGGGATCACTCAAGATAAAGAAGCCTTTTTTTGCACTGAAGGAAAATTCAGGACAGTGGGCCCGGGAGGGACCTCCAATCTGAAAGTTCCCCATGAGGGAGTCAGCTTAAATATCTGCCAGGCCGGGCGAGCACAAAGCCAGATTACTTTGGTTCCACTTCATGTGGGGCCCTTGCAGCCCCCTTTACGCCTTCCCTCTGCACTGGCCCATCTCACAGGGGTTGAAGCTGCAGTTACCGAGTTCTGTGACAGCCACAGATTGGACGGCAATGCCCAGTTTCTGGTTTGAGGCTGGTTGATGGCTTGAAGTGCTCTTCGGACAACCTACTTGATATGAGTGAGAGGAAAAGTCACCTGCTCTGCTGCAGTGTTCTCTGGCAGGAGAAGACTCCCTTGCTAAATGAAGTCAGAAGGAATGGCGGGAGCAAATGAAGAACATAAGGATGTGATGTGATTATGAACAGGGCCTTTACACATGGAGCAGCTCTTCTTGTTCAGGCTGCTGGGGTCACACCACCCCCTGAGCAAACCTCCCTTGGCCTGCAGGTCTGCAGGACCCACTTTCCCTCTCTGGCCACTCTCCAGCAACCTCACTCTTCTCTTTTCTTGAAGGCGCCAATTATTGTGTGAAAGTGTCTTGTTCCTGTGTCTGCTTGTTGCCCATGACCCTTCACTGGACCACCGGTTCCATACAAGCAGGAATCCCACCCCCGGCTCACTGTGCTGCCCCCAGTGACTAGGATAGGAGCCCAGTGTATTTAAGTGCTCAAGCACTTGCTTAGTGAATGAATGGCTATGGAAACTGTAAGGAACAGATATCTGAGAGCGAGATAAATGCATCTCTCTCTTTTTATTGTGAAGTATTTTTAGTCCAGTTATACATTCATGCTGTGGTGGTAACAACTTTCACATTGTTTGCATGACTGATTGTCTTTGACATTTTCATGACAAAATCACAATCTAAAAAGAGAGACAAACAAAAACTTTTAAACAAATGTGGAGGAAGGACAATTTGATATATTAAACAGAAAACATTTGAATATGGATTAACTTGATCTATTTTATTTGAGAAAATATTTTTATTTTCACCAGATCTTGTAGGACTCTAATGTAAAAAGCTCTGGAATGGGGGTAGGGGGTGGAGGGATTCAACAGAAAGAAAAAGGACTCGTGGACGTGGACAACAATGTGGTAATGGCTGGGGGGAGGGGAGTAAGGGAGATAAATAGTCATGGAAAGACTGCAGTAAAAAAAGAAGAAAAATTTGAATCCTCACTGAAGGATACATTTATTGATTTTAGAGAGAGGAAGGGGAGGAGAGAGAGAAACAGGGGTCAGTTGCCTCCCAGCGAAGCCCACAACCTTCTGGTGTAGAGGATGGTGCCCCAACCCACTGACCAGCCTGGCCAGGGTGTGGGTGTTGGACGACAGGACTCACACGTGCCTTGTAAACCACAGTGTCTCCCACCCCTGGTATCCTTGCCTTTGTGTAATCCCCTCCTTCCGAGGGGCCGTGAGGAATAGGACTTGCTTCTAGCCAACAGAATATGACTGTGTGACAGGGTGTCACACCTGTGACTATGTTATCATATTGAAGACTCTCTCTAGAGAGTCTCTCTGCTGGCCTGAGTCACCACTGGACAAAGACTTCAGGCAGCCACTAGGACCTGACGTGACCTTCAAGCGACACTTAGCAAGAAATAGAAGCCCTCAGCCTTGTAACCCCAGGGAAATGAATTATCTTACTGGACACATAAAACCAATTTAAACCATTAAATTATTAGTGGTTTAAACTGTCAATCATTTACACCTCCGGGGCCAGGAAGGATTTAAGAAGAGGTTTGGTGCCAAGGTGAACCAGGTGTCCGACCTTGAAGGGGATGACTGCTGCTCCGAGGCGAGGGCGGGTGCGTGACAGGGAAGCGTGGCTAGACACAGACTTCTGCAGCTTCACCATTGGCCTGGGTCCTGGCCGAGGCAGAAGATGAGTGTCTCTCTATACTTCTTTTATTTATTTATTTTAAAAAATTTTATTTATTTATCTTTAGAAGGGAAGGGAAGGAGAGAGGGAGAGAAACATCAATGTATGCTTGCTTCTGGTGCATCCCCTGCTGGGAACTGGCCTGCAACCCAGGCATGTGCCCTGACGGGGAATCGAGCCTCGATCTTTTGGTTCACAGGCCCGTGCTCAATCCACTGAGCTACACCAGCCAGGACTTATACTTCTTGCTTATATATTTTCAATACTTAATATCTTGAGAATGATCTGATGGGGAGGGGTATGTTTACAGGACCCAAGCATGTCATGAGAAGGACGGAACTCAGTCACAGGGTCCCTGGGAGGCTCTCTACTTTGATGTTAACCATGGCACTAGGCAGGCAAAATCAGAGAAGGCAAATCAGGGGCAGTTGCTAGGCAGAGTGGTAACTGAACCCAGGGGAAATTTGCATCTTCACCAAATTGAGCTCACCTTTGTTTCACAGTCCAAGCATCTTCCTTCTAAGTGAGCTCTGGCTCAGATGCAGAGCCTGAGCATTCTTTTCACGTCTGCAGGAGAAATCAATAGAGGGACTGTGAGTGGGGCCAGGGAGGAGGCCAGGTAGCAAGGCAGGGGTGGTGACCAGAGGAGGGGCCAACATGCAGCCAGCATTTGTAAACCTCTTCATGTGGCTCTTTGTCCTGCTGTTTCTGCTGGGATTCCTGGCCAATGGCTTCATCGTGGTGGTGCTGACCAGACACTGGAGGCGGCTTGGGAGGCTGCCCCGCTCTGACATGATCCTCATCGGCCTGGGTGTCTCCCGTTTCTGCCTGCAGTGGGTTGGAATAGTGCACAATTTCTACTACTTCTTCCAGCTGGGGGAGCTCAACCGGGGTCCCGTGCAGCAGCTCTTTAATCTCCACTGGAACTTCCTGAATGCAGCCACCTTCTGGTTCAGTGCCTGGCTCAGTGTCCTCTTCTGCCTGAAGATCGCCAACCTTACCCACCCCACCTTCCTCTGGCTCAAGTGGAGGTTCCCAGGGTCGGTGCCCTGGCTTCTGCTGGGTTCTCTCCTGGTCTCCTGTGTCGCTGCCCTGTTCTCCTATTGGGTAAACCACACTGCATATCAAGGGTTCTATATTAGAAAACTTTATGGGAATATGACCTACAAGGAGTGGAACAGGAGGCTGGAGATTCTGTATATCCTGCCCATAAAATCTGTCACGTTGTCAATCCCTTGCTCTGTTTTCCTGGTCTCAACTGTGCTGTTGATGAACTCTCTGAGGAGACACACTCAGGTGATGCGGCAGAATGGGTCCAGCCCGCAGGAGCCCAGCACCCAGGCCCACACCAGAGCTCTGTGGTCACTCGTCTCCTTCCTCGTTCTTTACACTCTGTCTTTTGCATCCCTGATCAGCAATGGTGCAGGCTTCTTTACCACAGAGAGTGACTGGTACTGGCCCTGGCAAATTTTAATCTACCTGTGCACATCTTTACATCCCTTTATCCTCATTCTCAGCAACTTCAGGCTTCGTGGGGTGTTCAGGCAGCTACTTCTGCTGGCCAGGGGCTTCTAGGCAGCCCAGGTGGAATGGTTTCCTTATCCAGGTGAGGATGACAAAGCCATGGTCCACTTGGATGGAGATACCTCCATAGGTAGTATCTGCTATATCACGCCCTGGGCTTCCTCCTTTGACAAGGAAAGGGGGAGAGTAACTCTGGGAACTGCCTGGGCATGATACCTTCCTTAGGACACTAGTACAGGGGCGTCCCATTGTGGGTCTCAGAGAGCCAGGCTTGTCCTGAAGGTCAGAATACAAAATTATGCGCTACTCTGTTTGTACCCTCTCTGTTGCATGGCAGCCTTCAGCTAAAAAGTCTTGATTAATTGTACTCTTGCCTTGACAGCCCTGGGGAATTCCTCGGGGAGTTCCGAGAAAGGGCATCTCATCTATGAGGGAAGCAGGGTGCGGATGGGGAAGCAGCAGTCTCCACGAGGACAATGTAGCAGTTATGGTGAGGGGACAGCTGAGGGGGACAGAGGCCAGGGCTGGGAGGTCCAGAAGCCCTTTCTTCTGAGGAGGGCTTTTCCTCTCACCAAACTCGGATACTTCAGTTTGAATTGTACTAAAACCACTGAAGGGTTTCTTTACACCACCCCCTCTCTTTTCTCATTAATATTGCCATTGTTCCTCCTTTGGTTTTCTCCTCTCTGAGGTCTGAGTGGCCGCCAGGCTTTTCCCATGTTTATTCTTCCTGTAGAATCATACATTGTGATTTTCTCTTTTGACAGATCATCTTTGGAACTTTTTCCCTTCAAGCAAACGTCACAAAGTCCCATGTGAATTGAATAAACATGTACTTTTTGTTCTGACAAAGACTCAAGAATTTCACTTAGTGTCCCAAAACTATTTAACCTCTTTTTTTTTTGAAAAAAAAATTAGCCTATTAAGTATAATCTTTAACTTTTTAAAAATAATTTGTGTCAATTACTATGCAAATGTTTTAAAAATAATTTTGTAGAAAACTTTCGTTAGAGTTGGGTGCCTGTAAGGCAGGCTTGAAAGTTTTTGCTAAAAGGCATCAATATGCAAATTTCAGAGACCAACTTGCAACTGGATTGCTAATAAAGAGAAATTTTAATCTCTGAAAATGAAAATGATTTCCCTATCAGTCAGGATGAGTTTAGGTGAATGTTGCTGAGTGGATACTCTATAATTTGGGGGCAAATTATTCTACATTTTAATTCTAAACATTTATTTTTTAGTAGATGATACATTCACTAGGTTCAAAATTCAAAATGTACTTTAAAAATATTTTAAATTACAGTTGATGCCCGGGCTGGTATGGCTTAGTGAATCGAGCGCTGGCCTGTGAACCAAAGGGTCGCTGGTTGAATTCTGAGTCAGGGCACAGGCCTGGGCTGCAGGCCAGGTTCTCAGTAGGGGGGCCCAGGAGAGGCAACCACACATGGATGTTTCTCTCCCTCTTTTTCTTCCTCCCTTTGTCTCTCTCTAAAATATATAAAAATAATCACAGTTGACATTCAATATTATGTTAGTTTCGGATGTACTCTTACCAGTTTTTCCTCTGTCCTTTTAGAGCTATTTTATTTTGTGGCAGAAAAACCACTAAAACCTAGCTAACAAACCAGTCAGCTAACTTAATGCCCACCTAGTGGCTAACTGACCACCTAACTTATTAACTACATTCTCCCCATGACTTTTTATGTGAATGGTTGTTACACAACACGTGTGCTGTTCTGCTGGTCACAGACCGCCATGTAGCAGGCATGAGCCCTAGTGGCCAGTAGAAGGGGCTTGATTTGCACCCCCCACCCTCAGCACTGCTAGCAAGAAGAGCTGGGCTCCACCTTGGGCAAAGGAGGTCGTCGTCTTCTCTGGGAGGAAGTGCACCAGCCTCAGGTGGGCCCACTGGAGGTGGAGCAGATGCCCACCACCAGGGGGGTGCAGAGGAAGAAGTCCATGGGCAGGTGCAGTCGGGGGTCCAGCCTGATCAGCCCGGGGTGAGCGCAGCAGGGTCAGCATATAGGCAGCTGCAAACAGGACAGAGAGTCCAACGTGGGTCTGCCTGTCACCAGAGAGCCCCAATGGGACAAAGTCACCCACCCCCATCAGGTTGTTCCTCCTTTTGGTGGGCTGGGCTGTTCCGGGAGGCGGCGTTAGAGAGGCCAAGGTCAGAATCAGAGTTCGCAGTCTGTACTGAACAAAGGGCCTGATGAGGGCTGTGCAGACTTGTGTGTTTCCTCCATCTAGACTGGGAGCTGCTCCAAGTTGGGGATTTTTAATGGTTTGTCTTTTTATGAAAAGATTCTTAACAAGTGTTTGACATTAAAACATTTTTTTTTGGTGGGGGGCATGAATAAGAGGAGTTTAAAGGTCTTGAGGATTGCACTCTGATCCCAAGATGCAGGACTGGAATCCCCCCTTCTCCTTACTGCCGGGCCGGGTCACTGGCTCTTCCTGGTTCTTCCATGAGGAGACGGCTGGTGACAGAGAGAAGCGCTCACTTGGTTCTCAGCCTACTGATGGAGCAAGCTTCATCCTAGGTCGGTAAGATCAAGGCCTCATTGCAGAATGTCCCACCAGCTATAATTATGTGCCAGCTTCGTGTGACTGCGCTATTTCCTTAGGGAAATGCTGGCATTTATTTGAATGTTAAAGTGAGTGATTAATAAAAGGCGCCTGCGCACATCACTTACCTGCAGTGACAACATTTGGAAACTGGCGTGCCCACAGATGAGGTCAGAAAGGGAGCGCCTCTAAAACCCTCGGGGCTTTGCCATGTACGAGTCCTTCTGTATGCCTTTGCCCTGGGAACACCTCCCTGTCCATATTGCTGGTCTTTCGCCTCTGTCAAAGGAAAAAGATGCCATTTTTTAAAAACGATTTTATTTTTCAATAGAGGGGAAGGGAAAGAGAAAGGGGGAGAGAAACAGAAACATCAATGTGTGGTTGCCTCTCATGTGTCCCCTGCTGGAGACCTGGCCAACAACTCAGGCATGTGCCCTGACTGGGAATCAAACCAGCGACCCTTTGGTTGGCAGGCCTGCACTCAATCCACTGAGCTCCACCAGCTAGGCCTCAAGGTGGCATTCTTTTCTTGGTTAACCAGTGTACTAAGTGATTTTATAGTCTTCATTTCTCTGTTTATTGGCAACAAGCCCCTCTGTGCCTCCTTTCAGTATTTCAATACTGGCCTCCGTTGCCTTTGCAATGAGGGGCAGAAGGAAGCACTTTGGTCCGGGAGGAGAATGAGCAGGGACGTGGACAAGCGTCCAGCTGCTGCCAAAGCCCATGCGAATGCCTACTAGGGAAAGCTGGAGAGGGGAGGAGAAAGCTCCAGAAAATAAGAGTTTCCCTGTGCAGGTCCCATGGGGTCCATGGCGGGTTCCAGGGCAGCACTCTGCCCTGCATTTCACACGGCTGCACTTCACAATCACCTGGGCGCTGTGAACGCTCCAGAAGCCCAGGCCATGCTCCCGAGTAATTAAATTAGAGTCTCAGATGGGCAGCATCGAGATGTTAGCGTGACGGTTCCCTCTTTCCCTGGGGATTCGGGTGTGAAGCTAGGTTTGAGAATCCTTACTTCAGAGGGAGCCTTGAGCCTTGCTTTTGAAGAGTCAATATGTGGTTTTTTGAGAGAAAAATTGCTTTGAGACAACCATAGCAGAGCTCTTGAGGAGGAAAGATCTTTCGGGGTACACTTCTCATTCTTTGGTTGAAAAAGTTAAAGCCAAGAGAGTTTAAATGATTTGCCTCAAAACCCACCACGAAGTAGCGAAAAAGGCAGTCCTGGATATCTTGCCTCTGGTGTGCCTAGTCTTCCCGTAGTGTTAGCTTTCTGAGGTCTGGTCCAAATACAGCCTTGTAGAAGAACTGGTGGGTATCAAATGAGCCACGGTGTGAGAAAGCCCTTCCTAAACTAAGTTTCAGAGCATTTTCTAAATGAATAGCATTTGTATTAAGGATATGAGAGATGGGCTATAGAATCCAATGAAATAGTAAGGAAAACATTTCCACCCAAGCCTTCTAACAGGATTTGAAGACAGAGGTTGCAGTTGGATGGGGCAGAAGAGGGCAGAGCAGCTGGATACTATCCCCTGTCTTGCCTGGCTAGTTGGAACCTTCCCTTATGTGGCCTCCAGTGCTTCTGCTGCCAGACCCTGTCACTATAGAAAATGCTAAGAATAGAAACTGGCTTAGGTGCCATAGGGAGCAGCTGAGCTTCTGAGCCCTGCACCTGGGTGGGGCTCCTGCTTTCCACGGAGCTTTGTTGTTGTTGTTATTGGTGTCTGCATAGTAAGTAACCTGGTTTTAGTCCCCAAATGTGGCTCCTGAGTTCTGAGAACAGTGACCAAAACTCTCACCATTGGAAAAAACAAAATGCAAAGCGAGAGTCAGCAAAAAATGAAAGCTGGAGGGAACTTTTAGGGTCACTTGAACCTCATCATTTTGCAAATGAGAAAACGGAGGCTCAGAGAGCAGATGTGGTTTGCCTGAGGTCATTCTAGTGTAGTGTTTGGGATGTCACTCCTGGGGCAGTAGAGGTAGAGACCCTGAAGGGCCACAAAGTAACAGGGTGAAACAGGCTGGAGAGTCGCTTGGACATGCCCCCCGCCCCCCACGCCAGGTGACCTCTTTCCAGTCTATCTGTAACAGGGAGGGAGACACCCACTTCCTAGCTGAGCCAGGGCAAGGAGCCCACACACCCACCTCAGGTTTCTCAACAGCCAGGAAGCAGAGCTGGAAAAACCCTGCAGGGAGCCCAGCTCTCACTTCCCCTTTTGGACACCTAACTGCCCTGGAGGGTGGGGAGGGTGTGTGCTCTTTCTTCCACGCCCCTGCCCCCAGGTGCATGAACTGGTGGGCAGACTAGCTGAGCAGACATCATTTAGAGGAGCAGTTCCTTTGAAATTCATCCTCTGGCCCAGAGCTCAGTGTAGAACTTCCCAGAGTCCCCTGTGTGAGAGCACCTCAGGGTGACCCCGCTCAGAAGCGTCTCCTGAGGGACGAAACAGCTGTTTCCTCCTGGTTAGTAAGTGTCCTTTAAATACATCGAATCTCTCTTCAGAGAGACTGGGGCAAAAGCAAAACAAAACAAAAAAACAACAACCCAGAAATCTACGCTCTGTTACTCAAACAATAGGACAGGTAGGAAAATATTTGGGACTCCTCTCCCTTTTTGTAACCTGCAACTTTATGAATTGATGTCCTCTTTGGATAAGCTAGATGAATGCACTTTTGCTGTGGAGAATAGAATACAAGTATCACTTTATATACAAAAGATATGTTTTAATGATTAGGATTGGAAGGTATCAATAGATTAGTGTCCTGACTCTATCAGACAGCTGTAATATTTAGGTAAGGGCGCTTCATTCTGAGTTTTAAAAGTTGTTCTCAAAACCATTTCTCTGGGTGAAATGATCGCTCCTTCAGTTTATATATCAGCACGTGCAGAGTTTAATCGTTAATTGTGTGTTACTAGAGCAGAGCGAAATTGTCATGAGGGGGCAACTGCGATGCTTTCCTCGCAGAGCTCTGAGAGTCTGTCAGTGTGACCCATGGTTTCTGGGCAAGCGTGGCCTCTTTGCACACTTTCACAAGAAGATGTCCTTAGGGCCGGGCGGCTGTGTAGAAAGGTGTGGATTGGAGGTCCGGACCACTGGGCTTCTGCTACCACTGCATATTGCAGAGGGCCACCCTCCGGATGGTGTCTGCATGACTCACACCTGTCCCAGGCTGCTCCTCAGGGGCTGGGGACCCTTGCTATGACCTTGGCTCTGAGTCCCTAAGTGAGTTCCCCACCCTGCTCAGCTGGGCTGGGCCCTGTGTGTTGCATGGTTGACCTTTGCACTTCTGGTGAAGGGCAGTTTGGCTCCCTGGGCACAGTGCATTTGGAACCTACAGCGTCCCCCGTCCCCTTTTCTCATGGACCGCAGAAACACTGAGACATGTAGTTGTAAATTTTTTGAGGAAACTGAATTTCATGGTGTAAGTTTCATGTACTTCCTAGACACCTAATCTCTACATGCCACTATATATATATATATTTTTTTTTTCCAGTTAGTTTTCTGTAGGGTGTCTCTGTTTCTAAGGTGTTGGGATTGACATTGTTTTTATACCAGGTTAGGACCAAAAACAGAGTCCAGAGATAAAATTTCACTTCTCTCTCACTTCCAAAGACAGTTGTATGGCTTGTGGTCCTCCCAGCTGCTCCCTTACACACACACACACACACACACACACACACACACTTCTGACAAAGGCAGAAGACAAAGACAAATCTAATGGTTCGATTCAGAACTCTTCATCAGAACGCGACTCAGAGCAGCCTTCATCTCCTTGTTCCTCAGACTGTAGATGAGTGGATTCAACATGGGGGTCACCACAGCGTAAAAGAGCACAACCAACTTGTCCCGCTCAGCAGAGGAGGCGGTGCGGGGCTGCATGTAGGTAACCAGAGCAGTCCCATAGGACATGGAGACCACAGTGAGGTGGGAGGCGCAGGTCCCAAAGGCTTTGCGGCGCCCCCCAGTGGAGCGGATCCGCAGGATGGCGGCCACGATATGGGCATAGGACAGGGAGACCAGGCAGCAGGGCACCAGCAGCACCACCACACCGGAGGCCATTATGACTATCTGGTTGAGGGTGATGTCCACACAGGCCAACCTGACGAGAGCTAGCGTCTCACAGGCCACATGGTTCAGTATGTGGTGCCCACAGGTGGGTAGGCGCAGGGTGATTGCTGTCTCCACTGCAGAGTTAGCTATGCCCACAAGCCAAGCGGCTGCTGCCAGCCTGGTGCAACACCTTGGGCTCATTGCTGCCACATACCGCAGGGGGTCACAGACTGCCACATACCGGTCATAAGCCATTGTGGCCAACAGCAGGAACTCGGTCCCCCCTAAGGCCAGCAAGAGGAAGAGCTGAGTCCCACATCGGGCAAAGGAGATGGTCTTGTTCTCCAGGACCAAGTGCACCATCATCTGGGGGACCCCACAGGAGGCGTAGCAGATGTCCAGCACCGAGAGATTGTAGAGGAAGAAATACATGGGCAGATGCAGTCTTGGGTCCAGTTGGATGAGGAGGATGATGAGGCCGTTGCCCAGCAGGGTCAGCAGATAAGCAGCCCCAAACAGGGCAAAGAGTCCTGCCTCGATCTGCCTGTTGCTGGAGAGCCCCACTAGGACAAACTCATCCACCCAGGTCAGGTTGTCCCTCTTCATGGAGCAGAGGACTGGGCTGCAGGGGCAGGAGCAGAATCAGAGAAAGGCAAGTTCCGATCTTACCTAAGGAGTCTCCATGAAGCTGTGGGCTTGGGCTGAGCTGAAACTGGGACACCTCCCCTTAGGTTCCTTAACCTAAGTGCTTAGGGGAGATTGCAGCACAGATGCTGGGGAAAGGGACAGTTGGGCTCTCACACTAAACTGTGAGATTCTCAAGGATGAAGTCCCTGTATGGTCATCCTTTTATGTCTAGGGTCTAGTACAGCAGCAGGTCTAGTACTTATGTCTAGTCCAGTACAGGTATATAGGAGATAAGCTATCAATGCAGAGAAGAGAGAAAAAACATGCTGCAGGAAAGGGAGAAAGAATGATTGAAGCAAATAAACAAACAAACAAATAAATAAATAAATGAAGAAGGAAGGAAGGAAAGAAGATAGGAAGCGGGTAAAGAGGTAGGAGAGGTGGAATAGAGCAGTGAAAGATTCTGCAGCCCTGGGAGCAGTGAGTCACGCGTTGCAATCAGACACTTGAGATCAAGAAGGGTCCTCTGAATTGTTCCTAGAAGATGGAGTCTGCTCCACTTCACGATTCTTCTGGGGTTCAGTCTGGTTACTGCCCACAAAGGAGTCCTCTTCTATCATTCCCATCGTGCCCATCAATCTACATGAGGCTTGAATCTTTTAAAACAGTGTTTGTTCAGCTTCTGTGTGTATCAGAGACTGTGCTAGACAACAGACACCTGTCTGAACAAGAACGACAGAAGCACAAGTCCCTTTTCCTTGCTTTTTGTTATGTCATCAGGAACCCAGAGTAAATTAACACTCCCAAAATTAATTAAGATAACATAATTAGGAGCTCAGATTGCATCAGTAATTACAATAATTAATCAAGAACGCTTGCACTAAGTTCTGTGAAGGAGAGGAACAAAGATACTTCTTGGTCAGTTAGACTTCCAGCTATGATGAAGGACCACTGCATCTATGCCTTCCTTCTCAATAATGTGCAATTTATATAGTAAGTTGCTGGCATTTATTTAGCTGTTTAGAGAAATGATCGACAAAATGATGTAATAAGAGCATTTGGAACCCAGTGATACTTACATAATACTTCTGTGAAGTGACTGAAGTCCAGTGAATTTTTTCAGAGGGAGCGGATTCTCGTTTCTCAACTAAGATTGCTCTGGGCTACCTCCCTCCCGATGTGTCCACCGGCCCTCTATGAAAGTAGAATTAAATGCCCTCAGTTTTTTAAAAAATATGATTGGAATCTCAAAGCCTATTTACTGCTTTTAAAACAAGTTATACATTGACTCATTTATTAAAAATAGTATTGAGTATACAAGATGCTCTGCGTTCAACCAGTTTCTAGGAAATGCTGCCTCTCGATGTTAGCAATTTGTGTTTAGAAAATCAGCAGGGCCACAGAATGAAATTAAAAAATAAAAATACGGATCTTGGTAAAATCTGTAAGAATTAAAAGAGAGCCAAACAGAGGACAAATACAACACTTCAGTGTTAAGAAAACCCGAGTGGAGCCCCTGGAACCTAACACAATAGAATTGAAAAGCATAATCCAATTGGGATTTCTTCTGGTTGAGAATGGTGGTTTGGACTCTTATGGGTGGAGGTAGAGCGTGGAGAACCTGAATGGAGTGGGCATTTTCTTGCCTTCCACTCAGTTCTGGCCCTGCAGTGGCTGGAAGGTGTCACTGTAGGAATCGCTAAGACTAGTACCTGGCTTTAGGGCCTCAGGTTCGGTTGGAGGCTGTCTCTAGTGCCAGAGCCCAGCTGCTGGTGGGTGGCTGGGGTCCTGAGCACAGCCCCAGGCAGCCTGTGGCTGCCTACAGAGCCAGGTGCCTGGGTCAGCAGAGGAAGTAACTCAGTTCTGACCTACAATGAGCCAGAAGCTGCTACAGCATCCAGAATCCTCACCTTCAGAGTCGCTGTCATGGACCAAGAGCCCCTCCAGAAGGGTTCTGGTACTCTATAAGCATATTAAAATTGCCATAAATGAAAGGAACCATAGAGATCGTGTTTACCATCTATTTTTTTTCAGAAAAGGACACCAAGGACCTTTTTTTCCTAATAAATTTAGTTGTTTCTGGATGATAAACTATTTTTATTAATAAATTTCCTCGCCCTCAATGTTTTGGGATAATTAGAGAATTCTGTTCCACTTCACTTGGCCTAGTGAACATGTTACTTGGTGCTGAGTAATGCCTGTCCCAGTGGCAGGTGCTGGGTGACAGGGATCAGTACAGCTTCATCTCCCTGTCTGGGAGCCGAGCCTGGTGGGAGGACAGAGAAAATTAGCTAAGACCTTATGCGAGTTTTCAAAGGAAGTTCAAGTATCAAGTGTGGTACCTGGAGACATGGAGTTGCATATGTAGTAGCCAAGGAGATGTGTAGAAATAATAAAGTGAAGAAACAAGCAGTTCATTTTCTTCTTGGAAAAAAAGAAGATGAGGTTCAAGGTGTATGTAGAACTGGAGACCTGGGTTTCCACCTGTATGAATAAACTATCTAGGTGACGTCCTAAAACACTAGCCTTTCAAGCCATATTTTCTTTGCCTGCACAATGCACAAGTTAGGGAAACACCAAGAGTTCTCCTAGCTCTACAGATCCGCAATAAATGAATGTATGTAAGCTGTGGTTTCAAGCAGTAGAAAGAGGGAGAAAGAAATTCTGCAGTCTTTGTTTGCCCTTCATAATAGGTGTAGAGGCAGTAAAATCTTATGGCCTACTAGGTTTGAGAATCAAGGCATTGATATCATACATAACTGTTTGGGGAGGTGTCAATGACTGGCACTAGGCTGACTTGAAATACAGAGGCTAACAAAATAGGGAAGAGGCCGCAGAGGTAGAATTGAGAGAAGCTTTTCAGTCAAAGCCGAAAGACTTGTAGACTTGTGATACATGCATGCGCTTCTTTATAAAGTTGGTCCACATATTTCCTAGAGTGAGGTGATCTGTAATAGAGTGAGTTTTCCACCAGATCTGGGGCCACACCTGAGAAAAGGCGTGTCTGTGTCTCCCTTTGATTCTTACAGTGATCCTAACTCTTCTTTGTTCCTCCTCCTTAACTGGAACATAATGAAATGCCTGGGAGCCAAGGAAAGAGCTTCCCTCTTTTGATCTCTACTTTTCAGTTCTTTGAATGCAGGTGTGTATATACTGAGCACTTTGGTTTATGCTGTTGGTTGGATGACTGACCAAGTCTCTACTGAGTGGCTCACAAACAAGGTGTTGCTGAGTCAAGGTCATGGGAAGCATCAGAGAGCCTCCAGTTACAACCAGTGAGAAACACACAGGGGAGGACCCCAGGGCAGTCCTGGCTGCTCTGGGGGATTTGGGCTGCATCCTCTCAACCTCCTCATAAGCTTCCCAGTGGGGCACTCACCGAAGCTGTGTGTTCACCCCACTGCACAGAACCTATTTTGGATGGGGACACAACACATCTCTCAGGAAGTCCTCGAAGCCATTGTTGTCAGTCCTCTTCCTGGGACTGGAGGTTTTTCTTTGTGAGCTTAGCTGATACTTTTCAGAACTTAAGAATCCCGAGAGGGCAATTACTCGCTCTTGGTGTGTTTCTTTCTTCATGCTCTACCCTCTGCCCCCCAAGATAGTTACCTCCTTCTTGGTAACTATCACAGCTCCTCACCCTTCCAATTTCCCAATGGGATAAACATTCTGAAAATGTTTCTATCTCAACTTTTAATTATTCTTGTAGGTGCCAGGCTAATGAGCCCTTCCATGAGTCTTTGCGGTCCTTCAGTGCCCTGCAAGGCTATGGGGTTGCTGGAGACTTTTGGCAGGAGTGAGGAGACAGGAATGAAATCTGAGCCCGATCTCCCTCCCACAGGGAAGAAAATGAGTGTGTCTTCTCCCCTCCTTCCATGTATCTAGTTTTAGTGACCAGGGAGTGGTGAGCATTGCACAGCAGAAGCATTATGTTCATGGGCTGGAAACCATTGAGAAGTCCCAAGTTCACAATCATTAAAATATTTCTGCAGGCTCCTTGATGGTCTCCCATATTACATTTCTGTTGACTTTGGTTTTCCTTCCATATTTTCATACCACCAGAAACTTTTCCATCTTTCACTGATCTGGATTTCCCAGTTCTCGATCACTTTCCTCAAAGTTTTAATGACTTCACTGACCTAACTAAAAGGGACAAAGAAAACAATAAGTCAGGATGGAGTTTTGTTCTCAATACTGATATGTTTCTATGATAATCAAGCATGGGTTCTTGGTAACATGGGAAGGAAAAGCAGACATATTGTTGATGAGTGACCCAGTAGAATTATTTTGGTAATAATTGGACAATATCAATAAGAAACAGTTTTAATTAACTTGAAGATTTTTGAAACAGAATAAATTGGGGTGGCACTGGTTAACAAAGTTATACAGGTTTCAGGTGCCCAATTCAATAACACATCATCTGTACACAATATTGTGTGCTCACTACCCATCAAATCTTAATCCTTCACCATCGACCCCCTCATACTACCCTCCTCGTTATTCTAATCACGACAGACCGGGGATTGGTGGTCTCAGCCCACACTCTTCCCTTTGTGCAGTAGATGGAACACCCAGTTCCCCTCTGCTCCCTTCCCCATGCAGGCCAGCCCGAAGGACCCGAAGCTCTGCCGACCTCAGAGTCCATCAAAAGAAGAAACTGTTGGGGCTTTCTGACTTAGAACTGGAACCACGGGCAGGAAGGGCAGAGGTGAAAAGAAATCCAAGGGTAGGCTGAGGGAAGGCAGGAAGAGAGACAGACACCTGAGAGCTGGGCTTCCCGAGGTTCATCAAAGGTACGTCTGGGCACCATGTTTCACATGACACAGTACACGATCATCTAATGAAAATATTTTGTGGCTGGTAAAAGAAAAATTCAGCTTTCCTGTTGTTTCCTAACACTAGGGGTAGAGATGATATGTAAGTGAATGAAAAAAAGGTTAGACAATAGTAGCTTCAGTATGATCCTAAATTGTAAGAAATAATATGCATACAACTGGATGTATGTAAAGACTGAAACACAAAAAGAACTGAAAGAGTGATCATAAAACATCAGTGGGCTAATCTGGTACTAGGTGGGCTTTTTGGTAATAGGTTTCTAGGTATTTTAATGTTCTCTTTGCTCACCTCTAGTTTGAAAAACATGTCCACAACATTCATATTACTCTTCTAATATGAATCCACATGCAAATTAAAAAAAAATTACTAATCCTATAGATACATGAAATTGAGATGGGGATGCTGA